>NW_025215482.1:437375-456602 GCF_001659605.2 Manihot esculenta | reverse complement strand
ATCACCCATGTTACATCCGGTGCCCGATTTCGACCTAATAGCTTCCATCCCAACAACTGGCAAGTCTATATCACCCATGTTACATCTTGTAACGCCCAAAAATGGGACCGTCACCGCGCTAGGATTCAGGTCGGCTTAAGGCCTCCAGAACCCGTAGCAAGCCTACTATACTCTCTGTGTACCTGTAAACCTCAATTACATGATCATACATTTTTTCTGTGAAAATAAACCTCTTTTGCTGAACCAAGGCTTTAACCTGTGCATGCACTATCTCTGTACTCTGTACTCATGTACTCTGTACTCTGTATCCCTGACTAGAGCTTGCTCTAGATGGGTAACTCATACCTGTTAAGCCTGGTTTCCACACATACAGGAAAATATATATACATATATAGATCATGTATAAAACAACATCACTAGGTCAAGCAACAACTATTACATCTCGTTAATATTACATGTCCACTCTAAGCTATTACAGATCTCTTTACTTTTTCCTATCCTCTGCTGGACTGTCCCTGTACACTGTATACTGAACCTGCAAAACTGGGGTTAAGGGAGTGGGATGAGCTCTATAGCCCAGTGAGTAGAACAGTAAACATCTCAGTAAAATATGATCTCATGGAATGCACCATATCACAGACAAGCCACATCAAGAGTAAACCTGTCACCACATAGTCCCAGTAACCGTGCCAGGCCGTAGACTGGGGTCCTGGTCTTCCTGTACCATATATGTATATGTGTATATAACACCTGTACTTACCCTTTGCCAGCATAGACCGTTTGCCTATACCCGCCAGGCCGTAGAATGGGGTCCTGGACTTCCTATACCTGCCAGGCCGTAGAATGGGGTCCTGGTTTTCCTGTCTGGAACTACTGGATCATTCAGCATTTACCCACACCAATAAGGAAGCTATGCAATGCAACATCTTTATGCATTCTAATGCACTCACCCTATGACATAAATATGATGCATGAAATATGCTAAAAGTAGTTAATGTCTGAATTAAATCAAGGAATCAGTTTAGTTCCACTCACCTCTGGCTCTGGACTGACTCTGCAGGTTCTGTACACTCTGGAGCAGTACTCACTGCTGCTCTCTCTGGTTCCTCTGGTCTGTATAAGCACATAAAGACTCAATATGAGGGACCAAACTATCATAAGCATAACTCTACAACCTCCCCAAGAATCCCCTTAAACTCACTCTAAAACTCAAGCAAAGCATGCAAAAGAAGAGCTGAACAGGACACTTTCGGCGGCAGGTTCGGCGGCCGAATGTCCTCTCCAGAGACGAAACTCAAACACCTTCGGCGGCACCTTCGGCGGCCGAATCCCCCAAACAGAGCCGAACATGCAAAAACACTCGGGGGCAAGCTGTGGCAACCAAGTCACCAAGCAGGAGGTTCGGCGGCCGAATGATCCTTCGGCTGCCGAACCTGAGTTCATCCAGAACTCAGCTTCAACGGCAAACCATCTTTTCCTTCCCTTCAACCACTCAAACCATATATACTCCACCTCCTCAATACACATATACTCATGTATATGATCACAGGGGTCCAAACTTATCTAATAACCCCAAACCACAAATCACACATAACACATAAACATGTATAACTCATCAAAACTATCATTACTAATCTACACATGCATCTCCTTCCATAACTCCCATAAAACCTTCAGAAAAACATAAAAACATGTTCAACGAGCATCACTTACCTCCTGTAACAAGAAGATGAGTGATCTAAACAAAGGAAAACGGCTCAACTCTTCTTCACCCTCACTAACTCTCCAAAGCTCACTTTTGCTTCAAACACTTCACAACTTGGTAAATGAGCAAACGCCTGCATGAGCTGCTCAAACTGAGCAGATAAAGCATAGGAGACGTGGCCAAGTTTCTGGCAACAAGGTGGACATAACACCTGTCCACAATGCTGACTCAGGATTGCTCAAAAGCTGGCTGACCAACTCAATTTCGGCTGCCCAATCGCATGCAAACTCATGCAACCTTCGGAAGCCAAACACTTTCGGCGGCCGAACTCATCTTCGGCGGCCGAACTTGGCTCCTCTGCCTTGGTTTTTTCAACTCAAAACTCACTTCTCTTAACCTTAACACATCAACACACATCACACCACGTAGTACAACAAATATCCTACCCTTTTATCGAATCCCAGCACCCCGGATCCTACCAAACAATAGGAATTCCGGTGCCGGATTCTAGCCGGGTATTACATTCTCCCCTCCGTAAGAACATTCGTCCTCGGATGTTCCTAAACCATACAAAAACAAAACACAAGGAGGAAACTAACCTCAAAACAAATATGGATATTGCTGGAGCATAGACTCCCGCGTCTCCCATGTGCACTCTTCTAGGTTATGGTGGTTCCATAGAACTTTCACCATCGGAATCTCCTTGTTCCTTAGCTGTCTGATTTGCGTGTCCAGAATCCGCACTGGCTGCTCTATATAGGTGAGATCTGTATGAATCTCCACCTCAGGCTCACTCAGAACCTGATTCGGATCTGACACAAACTGTCGAAGCATAGAAACATGAAATACCGGGTGAATCCGCTCCATAGAAGCAGGTAAATCCAGCTTATACGACACATTTCCGATCCTCTGCAACACCTCAAAGGGTCCAATGTACCGTGGAGCTAATTTACCTTTCTTTCCAAAACGAACCACTCCTTTCATTGGAGACACTTTCAGCAATACCCAAGTACCCTCCTGAAACTCTAACTGCTTCCTGCGAACGTCTGCATAACTTTTCTGTCTACTCTGAGCTGTTCTGATTCGTTCTCTGATCATGGGCACCATTCTACTGGTAATGTCTACTAACTCTGGCCCTGCAAGAGCCTTCTCTCCTACCTCTTCCCAGCAAACAGGGGATCTGCACTTCCTCCCATACAATGCTTCATAAGGAGCCATCCCGATGCTAGCATGATGACTGTTATTGTAGGCAAACTCCACCAAAGGTAGATGTTGCCTCCAAGAACCGCCAAAGTCTAACACACATAGTCGAAGCATATCCTCTATGGTCTGGATGGTCCTTTCTGACTGTCCATCAGTCTGTGGGTGGAAAGCAGTACTAAAATCTAATCTCGTGCCCATTGCACTTTGCAGACTCCGCCAAAAGCGAGAGGTAAACTGAGGTCCTCTGTCTGAAACTATAGACACTGGAACTCCATGTAATCTCACTATCTCATCCAGATAGACCTGTGCCAACTTATCCACAGAATAGTTACTCCGTACTGAAAGAAAATGAGCAGATTTCGTGAGTCTGTCCACAATCACCCATAGCGAGTCTATCCTGTTGGACACTACTGGTAAACCCACTACAAAATCCATGGCTATGTTCTCCCATTTCCACTCTGGAATCGGTAATGGGTTAAGCATTCCGGCTGGTTTTTGATGCTTTAATTTCACCCTCTGACAAACCTCACAGGCTGTCACGAACTGAGCCACTTCTTTCTTCATGGCTGGCCACCAATAGACCCTTTTCAGATCCTGATACATCTTGGTGGCTCCTGGGTGAACACTATACCTCGCATTATGAGCTTCCCTCATAATGTCTTCCTTCACACTGCCCCTATCTGGTACACAAAGTCGACTCCCATAGCGAAGGATCCCTTTGCTGTCAAATCTGAACTTTACACTATTGCCTGACTGAACAGTCCTGGCAATTTTCATCAACTCAGGGTCCTCATGCTGTCTCTGAGCTATCTGCTCCAGAAACACAGGTGTCACTCTCATCTGTGCTATCAACGCACCTGTACCAGACAACTCTAGCTGTAATCCCTCGTCAAAGAGTTTACAAAACTCCATCACAACTGGTCTCCGCTCTGCTGCTATATGGGATAAACTGCCTAGTGACTTCCGGCTTAGGGCGTCTGCGACAACATTCGCCTTACCCGGATGATACTGGATCTTACAATCATAATCACTGAGCAATTCTACCCATCTCCGCTGCCTCAAATTCAGCTCTCTCTGACTTAAGATGTACTGTAAACTCTTGTGATCAGTGAAGATCTCGCATTTAACCCCGTAGAGGTAATGCCGCCACATCTTAAGTGCAAAGATAACTGCTGCCATCTCTAGGTCATGGGTAGGGTAATTCAACTCGTGCTTGTTCAACTGTCTAGAAGCATAAGCTATTACTCTATCACTCTGCATCAAAACACAACCCAATCCCACTCGAGATGCATCACAGAATACTGTGAAATCCTCATTACTGACAGGCAGAGCTAACACTGGTGCTGTTGTCAATCTCCTCTTGAGCTCCTCAAAGCTCTCTTCACACTGGTCTGACCAGATAAACTTCTGGTTCTTCTGAGTCAATTTGGTCATAGGAGCTGCTATCTTTGAGAAGTTCTGAACGAACCTCCTGTAGTAACCTGCCAGTCCCAGAAAGCTTTTAATCTCAGTTACTGTCGTGGGTCTGGGCCAGTTAGCTACAGCCTCTATCTTCTTGGGGTCTACCTCAATACCCTCTGCTGATACCACATGTCCCAAGATGGCAATGCTCCGTAACCAAAACTCACACTTCGAGAACTTGGCATATAAACCATGCTCTCTCAGTGTCTGCAAAACTATCCTCAGATGCTGGGCATGCTCCTCTGCATCTCTGGAATACACTAAGATATCATCGATAAACACAATGACAAAGTGATCCAGAAACTCACTGAATACCCTGTTCATGAGATCCATAAATGCTGCAGGGGCGTTAGTCAACCCGAACGGCATCACTAAGAACTCATAATGCCCATATCTGGTCCGGAAAGCTGTCTTAGGCACATCTGCCTCTCTGACTCTCAACTGATGATACCCAGATCTCAGATCTATTTTCGAGAAACAACCTGCTCCAGCTAGCTGGTCAAATAAATCATCAATCCGTGGTAAGGGATACCTATTCTTGATAGTGACCTTGTTCAACTGTCTGTAGTCGATACAAAGTCTGAGGGATCCATCCTTCTTTCTAACAAAGAGCACTGGAGCACCCCAAGGTGAGGTACTAGGGCGGATGAAACCCTTATCTACCAAGTCCCGCAACTGTTCTTTTAACTCTGTTAACTCAGCTGGCGCCATCCTGTAGGGAGGAATAGAGATAGGTCTAGTACCTGGCAATAATTCAATTTCAAACCCTATCTCCCTATCAGGTGGTAGTCCTGGCAAATCGTCTGGGAACACATCGAGAAACTCTCGGACTACTGGTACTGTGGCTGGTTCCCTCACCTGACTGTCTAGCTCTCTCACATGAGCTAGAAACCCCTGACAACCCCTCCTAAGCAAACGACGAGCCTGAAGGGCTGAAATCATACCTCTGGGTGTACCTCTCCTGTCTCCCCTGAAGACACACTCTGACCCATCCTGGTCTCTGAGACTCACTAGCTTCTCTCGACAGTCCAACATAGCACTATATGCAGATAGCCAATCCATCCCTAGAATGACATCAAAATCTGTCAAGTCTAGAACCACAAGGTCAGCTGGAAGGCATCTACCCTCTATGAATACTGGACTGAAACGACAGACTGACACTGCCACTGATGGGTCACATCTAGGTGCACTGACCCAGAGAGGATACTCTAACTCAGAACTGATCAAACCCAACCTCTCTATGGCTCTCGAAGCAATAAAGGAATGAGAAGCACCGGGGTCCATCAAAGCATACACATCTGAACACCCAATGATGAGATTACCTGACACCACTGTGTTCGACGTGTTAGCCTCCTCCTGTGTCATTGTGAAAATCCGTGCTGGGGCTACCGGATTTCCACCTCGGGAACCTGCTGCTGAAGTAGAGGCTGCCCCTCTCCCTCTACCTCTGCCACTACTCTGAGGCATGGCTGGAGCCACTGGCTGCCCTACTGGCTGTGCTACACTGCCTGAACTCATCTGCTGGGAAGGTGCCCCAAAAGTCACCTGAGGACACTCTCGAGCAAAATGCCCCACCTGTCCACATCTAAAACAGGCTGAAGATCCCAACTGACAAGCTCCTCTGTGTGGTCGTCCACATCTCCTACATGCTGGAATAGCTGTGCCAGAGCTTGAGCCACTACCCATTCCCAGACCAGACTTGACTTTACTCCAGAACCTACTTGTAACGACCCCAAAATGGACCGTCACCGGCGCTAGGATTCAGGTCGGCTTAAGGCCGCCAGAACCCGTAGCAAGCCTGCTATACCCTCTGTGTACCTGTAAATCTCATACATGATCAAACATAAACTGTGAACATAACAATTCTTTTCTCTGTACCAGGGGTTACCCTGTGTATGCACTATCTCAGTACCCAGTACTCTGTACCCCTGACTAGAGCTTGCTCTAGATGGGTTGTCTCATACTTGGTAAGCCTGGTTTTTCACATACTCTATAAACACATATACATATACAGATCATGTACACAACAAAAGATTTACAACACAAACCACTAAGTCAAGCACATATCTAACTGAATATACCACAAGCATATCTCTTTAATATTACATGTCCACTCTAAGCTATTACAAGTCTCTTCGCTTTTTCTGACTTCTGACTTCTTCTGAACATCCCCTGTACACTGTACACTGAACCTGCAAAACTGGGGTTAAGGGAGTGGGATGAGCTCTATAGCCCAGTGAGTAGAATACAAAAACATTTGAATAAAATATGATCTGATGGAATGCATCATAACACAGACAGTCCACATCAAGAGTAAACCTGTCACCACATAGTCCCAGTAAACCGTGCCAGGCCGTAGACTGGGGTCCTGGTCTTCCTGTACCATATATGTATATGTGTATATAACACCTGTACTTACCCTTTGCCAGCATAGACCGTTTGCCTATACCCGCCAGGCCGTAGAATGGGGTCCTGGACTTCCTATACCTGCCAGGCCGTAGAATGGGGTCCTGGACTTCCTGTCTGGAACTACTGGATCATTCAGCATTTACCCACACCAATAAGGAAGCAATGCAATGCAACATCTTTATGCATTCTAATGCACTCACCCTATGACATAAATATGATGCATGAAATATGCTAAAAGTAGTTAATGTCTGAATTAAATCAAGGAATCAGTTTAGTTCCACTCACCTCTGGCTCTGGACTGACTCTGCAGGTTCTGTACACTCTGGAGCAGTACTCACTGCTGCTCTCTCTGGTTCCTCTGGTCTGTATAAGCACATAAAGACTCAATATGAGGGACCAAACTATCATAAGCATAACTCTATAACCTCCCCAAGAATCCCCTCAAACTCACTCTAAAACTCAAGCAAAGCATGCAAAAGAAGAGCTGAACAGGACACTTTCGGCGGAAGGTTCGGCGGCCGAATGTCCTCTCCAGAGACGAAACTCAAACACCTTCAGCGGCACCTTCGGCGGCCGAATCCCCCAAACAGAGCCGAACATGCAAAAACACTCGGGGGCAAGCTGTGGCAACCAAGTCACCAAGCAGGAGGTTCGGCGGCCGAATGATCCTTCGGCTGCCGAACCTGAGTTCATCCAGAACTCAGCTTCAACGGCAAACCATCTTTTCCTTCCCTTCAACCACTCAAACCATATATACTCCACCTCCTCAACACACATATACTCATGTATATGATCACAGGGGTCCAAACTTATCTAATAACCCCAAACCACAAATCACACATAACACATAAACATGTATAACTCATCAAAACTATCATTACTAATCTACACATGCATCTCCCTCTCCCCAACTCCATACAACTTTCAGAAAACATAGAAACATGGTCAAGAGCCTTACTTACCTCCTGTACCAAGAAGATGAACACTCTGAACTAAGGACAACAGTCCAACTCTCCTCAAACTCTCAAACTCACACAAACGGAGCTTTTTTGCTTCCAAACCTTGTGATGCATGAGCTGCTCAAACGCAGCAAATAAACCAGGGGAGACGTGGCCAAGCTTCTGGCAACAAGGTGGACATAACACCTGTCCAAAATGCTGACTAAGGATGCCCAAAAGCTGGCTGGCCAACTCAATTTCGGCTGCCCAATCGCATGCAAACGCATGCAACCTTCGGGGGCCGAACTTCCCTTCGGAAGCCAAACACTTTCGGCGGCCGAACTTACTTTCGGCGGCCGAACTTGGCTCAACTGCCTTAGGTCATTTCAACTCAAAATTCACTTCTCTTAACCTTAAAACATCAACACACATCACACCACGTAGTACAACAAATATCCTACCCTTATATAGAATCCCAACACCCCGGAGTCCACCAAACAACAGGAATTCCGGTGCCGGACTCTAGCCGGGTATTACATTCTCCCCTCCTTAAGAACATTCGTCCTCGGATGTTCCTAAAACACACAAAAACAAAACACAAGGAGGAAACTAACCTCAAAACAAATATGGATACTGCTGGAGCATCGACTCCCGCGTCTCCCATGTACATTCTTCTAGGTTATGGTGGTTCCATAGAACTTTCACCATCGGAATCTCCTTGTTCCTTAGCTGTCTGATCTGCGTGTCCAGAATCCGCACTGGCTGCTCTATATAAGTTAGATCTGTATGAATCTCCACCTCAGGCTCACTCAGAACCTGATTCGGATCTGACACAAACTGTCGTAGCATAGAAACATGAAATACCGGGTGAATTCTCTCCATAGAAGCAGGTAAATACAGCTTATACGACACATTTCCGATCCTCTGCAACACCTCAAAGGGTCCAATGTACCGTGGAGCTAATTTACCTTTCTTCCCAAAACGAACCACTCCTTTCATTGGAGACACTTTCAGCAATACCCAAGTACCCTCCTGAAACTCTAACTGCTTCCTGCGAACGTCTGCATAACTTTTCTGTCTACTCTGAGCTGTTCTGATTCGTTCTCTGATCATGGGCACCATTCTACTGGTAATGTCTACTAACTCTGGCCCTGCAAGAGCCTTCTCTCCTACCTCTTCCCAGCAAACAGGGGATCTGCACTTCCTCCCATACAAAGCTTCATAAGGAGCCATCCCAATGCTAGCATGATGACTGTTATTGTAGGCAAACTCCACCAAAGGTAGATGTTGCCTCCAAGAACCGCCAAAGTCTAACACACATAGTCGAAGCATATCCTCTATGGTCTGGATGGTCCTTTCTGACTGTCCATCAGTCTGTGGGTGGAAAGCAGTACTAAAATCTAATCTCGTGCCCATTGCACTTTGCAGACTCCGCCAAAAGCGAGAGGTAAACTGAGGTCCTCTGTCAGAAACTATAGACACTGGAACTCCATGTAATCTTACTATCTCATCCAGATAGACCTGTGCCAACTTATCCACAGAATAGTTACTCCGTACGGGAAGAAAATGAGCAGATTTCGTGAGTCTGTCCACAATCACCCATATCGAGTCTATCCTGTTGGACGCTACTGGTAAACCCACTACAAAATCCATGGCTATGTTCTCCCATTTCCATTCTGGAATCGGTAATGGGTTAAGCATTCCGGCTGGTTTCTGATGCTCTAATTTCACCCTCTGACAAACCTCACAGGCTGTCACGAACTGCGCCACTTCTTTCTTCATGGCTGGCCACCAATAGACCCTTTTCAGATCCTGATACATCTTGGTGGCTCCTGGGTGAACACTATACCTCGCATTATGAGCTTCCCTCATAATGTCTTCCTTCACACTGCCCCTATCTGGTACACAAAGTCGACTCCCATAACGAAGGATCCCTTTGCTGTCAAATCTGAACTCTGCATTATTGCCTGACTGAACAGTCCTGGCAATTTTCATCAACTCAGGGTCCTCATGCTGTCTCTGAGCTATCTGCTCCAGAAACACAGGTGTCACTCTCATCTGTGCTATCAACGCACCTGTACCAGACAATTCTAGCTGTAATCCCTCGTCAAAGAGCTTATAAAGCTCCATCACAACTGGTCTCCGCTCTGCTGCTATATGGGATAAACTGCCTAGTGACTTCCGGCTTAGGGCGTCTGCGACAACATTCGCCTTACCCGTATGATACTGGATCTTACAATCATAATCACTGAGCAATTCTACCCATCTCCGCTGCCTCAAATTCAGCTCTCTCTGACTTAAGATGTACTGTAAACTCTTGTGATCAGTGAAGATCTCGCATTTAACCCCGTAAAGGTAATGCCGCCACATCTTAAGTGCAAAGATAACTGCTGCCATCTCTAGGTCATGGGTAGGGTAATTCAACTCGTGCTTCTTCAACTGTCTAGAAGCATAAGCTATTACTCTATTACTCTGCATCAATACACAACCCAATCCCACTCGAGATGCATCACAGAACACTGTGAAGTCCTCATTACTGACCGGCAGAGCTAACACTGGTGCTGTTGTCAATCTCCTCTTGAGCTCCTCAAAGCTCTCTTCACACTGGTCTGACCAGATAAACTTCTGGTTCTTCTGAGTCAATTTGGTCATAGGAGCTGCTATCTTTGAGAAGTTCTGAACGAACCTCCTGTAGTAACCTGCCAGTCCCAGAAAGCTTTTAATCTCAGTCACTGTCGTGGGTCTGGGCCAGTTAGCTACAGCCTCTATCTTCTTGGGGTCTACCTCAATACCCTCTGCTGATACCACATGTCCCAAGAAGGCAATGCTCCGTAACCAAAATTCACACTTCGAGAACTTGGCATATAAACCATGCTCTCTCAGTGTCTGCAAAACTGTCCTCAGATGCTGGGCATGCTCCTCTGCATCTCTGGAATACACTAAGATATCATCGATAAACACAATGACAAAGTGATCCAGAAACTCCCTGAATACCCTGTTCATGAGATCCATAAATGCTGCAGGGGCGTTAGTCAACCCGAACGGCATCACTAAGAACTCATAATGCCCATATCTGGTCCGGAAAGCTGTCTTAGGCACGTCTGCCTCTCTGACTCGCAACTGATGATACCCAGATCTCAGATCTATTTTCGAGAAACAACCTGCTCCAGCTAGCTGGTCAAATAAATCATCAATCCGAGGTAAGGGATACCTATTCTTGATAGTGGCCTTGTTCAACTGTCTGTAGTCGATACAAAGTCTAAGAGATCCATCCTTCTTTCTGACAAAGAGCACTGGAGCACCCCAAGGTGAGGTACTAGGGCGGATGAAACCCTTATCTACCAAGTCCTGCAACTGCGCTTTCAACTCTGTTAACTCAACTGGTGCCATCCTGTAGGGAGGAATAGAGATAGGTCTGATACCTGGCAGTAATTCAATTTCAAACCCTATCTCCCTATCAGGTGGTAGTCCTGGCAAGTCGTCTGGGAACACATCGAGAAACTCTCGGACTACTGGTACTGTGGCTGGTTCCCTCACCTGACTGTCTAGCTCTCTCACATGAGCTAGAAACCCCTGACAACCCCTCTTAAGCAAACGACGAGCCTGAAGGGCTGAAATCATACCTCTGGGTGTACCTCTCCTGTCTCCTCTGAAGACACACTCTGACCCATCCTGGTCTCTGAGACTCACTAACTTCTCTCGACAGTCCAACGTAGCACTATATGCAGATAGCCAATCCATCCCTAGAATGACATCAAACTCTGTCAAGTCTAGAACCACAAGGTCAGCTGGAAGGCATCTACCCTCTATAAATACTGGACTGAAACGACAGACTGACACTGCCACTGATGGGTCACATCTAGGTCCACTGACCCAGAGAGGATACTCTAACTCAGAACTGATCAAACCCACTCGCTCTATGGCTCTCGAAGCAATAAAGGAATGAGAAGCACCGGGGTCCATCAAAGCATACACATCTGAACACCCAATGATGAGATTACCTGACACCACTGTGTTCGACGTGTTAGCCTCCTCCTGTGTCACTGTGAAAATCCGTGCTGGGGCTACCGGATTTCCACCTCGGGAACCTGCTGCTGAAGTAGAGGCTGCCCCTCTCCCTCTACCTCTGCCACTACTCTGAGGCATGGCTGGAGCCACTGGCTGCCCTACTGGCTGTGCTACACTGCCTGAACTCATCTGCTGGGAAGGTGCCACAAAAGTCACCTGAGGACACTCTCGAGCGAAATGCCCCACCTGTCCACATCTAAAACAGGCTGAAGATCCCAACTGACAAGCTCCTCTGTGTGGTCGTCCACATCTCCTACATGCTGGAATAGCTGTGCCAGAGCTTGAGCCACTACCCATTCCCAGACCAGACTTGACTTTACTCCAGAACCTACTCTTTGTTCCTTTTGTCTTATCCCATCTTTTGCTATCTGAGGTGCCTGAACTGGGGGCCTTAGAACCTGAAGCCTGTGCCTGAGACTGTTTTTGAATCTTGGCACTAGCTTCCATCTTTCTAGCTGCATCCACAATAGAGTGGAAACTCTCCTTTTCTGCTGGAAGGATCAAAGAAGAATACCTGGGATGTAGTCTCATGGTATATCTTCTAGCTTTCTTCTGATCAGTATCATAGGCCTGACCCACGTACTGAAGCAAATCTAGGAACTTATCCGTAAACTCATCAACCGTCATCTCATCTGTTTGTCTTAACTGCTCAAACTCTATTAGCTTCATCTCCCTGGAGCTATCAGGAAAAGCCCATCCTGCAAACTCATTAGCAAACTCTCCCCATGACATACTGTTCATTCTAGGCTCGATATAGTTTCTGAACCATTCCCGAGCCTTTCTACACTTTAGTGTAAATCCCGCCATCTCAATGGCTCTACTACCATCCGCACCCAACTCATCAGTAATCATTTTCACACATCTCAGATACTCAAATGGATCATCTCCTGTATTAAACTTCGGAGCATCCAATTTAAGGTACTCAGTCATCTGCACCTTACTCCCAGATGAACTAGGTGGAGGTATTTGTACACCAGGGACTACTGGTTCTGTTTGTGGTGGTGGAGGTACTGGTTCATTTATTTCTGGGTGTGCTGCACTTGAATGGATAGGGGAGGATGGATACATAGGATATTGAGGATATGGGGGATATAATGGGTAATAATAAGGATATGGCATATATGGCATAGATGTAGGATATGGGTCAAATCGAGAGTACTCCGATATACCTTCCATCGGATACTCTGGATCTTGGGAAACAGCTGGATAATCAAACCCTGAGGCCTGAACACCTCCCAGAGATTCTCCCATACCTTCATCCATAGACGGATCAGTCTCCATGGCCTCCCTCCCTTCCTCTGATCTACCTCCTCTAACTATCCCTCTTCGGCTCTCGTCTACAGACCTTCTAGGGTCTATTGACATGCCTTCCCTGCTAGATCTCTGAGACCTTGCCCTTGGCAATGCAGGAGGACGAGCAGCGAATCCCTCACTATCTGATGGGACTCCAGTCAATCGAGCTGATCGACGAGTTCCTCGCATCTTAACTCTGAAAAACAACACATACTTTAGCGTATCAGCACATAAACATATAGCTCAATTATAATACACATGCACATTGCATAGAATCACAAAGACAGGACTCCACATCCTATCCTAGTGGACATGATTCCCTATTGTGCTTGACCAACTGTTCTCTATGAGCCCGACACTCTCTCTATAGGTCCGATCATGTGAACCTAGGGCTCTGATACCAATCTGTAACGACCCCAAAATGGACCGTCACCGGCGCTAGGATTCAGGTCGGCTTAAGGCCGCCAGAACCCGTAGCAAGCCTGCTATACCCTCTGTGTACCTGTAAATCTCATACATGATCAAACATAAACTGTGAACATAACAATTCTTTTCTCTGTACCAGGGCTTACCCTGTGTATGCACTATCTCAGTACCCAGTACTCTGTACCCCTGACTAGAGCTTGCTCTAGATGGGTTGTCTCATACTTGGTAAGCCTGGTTTTTCACATACTCTATAAACACATATACATATACAGATCATGTACACAACAAAAGATTTACAACACAAACCACTAAGTCAAGCACATATCTAACTGAATATACCACAAGCATATCTCTTTAATATTACATGTCCACTCTAAGCTATTACAAGTCTCTTCTCTTTTTCTGACTTCTGACTTCTTCTGAACATCCCCTGTACACTGTACACTGAACCTGCAAAACTGGGGTTAAGGGAGTGGGATGAGCTCTATAGCCCAGTGAGTAGAATACAAAAACATTTGAATAAAATATGATCTGATGGAATGCATCATAACACAGACAGTCCACATCAAGAGTAAACCTGTCACCACATAGTCCCAGTAAACCGTGCCAGGCCGTAGACTGGGGTCCTGGTCTTCCTGTACCATATATGTATATGTGTATATAACACCTGTACTTACCCTTTGCCAGCATAGACCGTTTGCCTATACCCGCCAGGCCGTAGAATGGGGTCCTGGACTTCCTATACCTGCCAGGCCGTAGAATGGGGTCCTGGACTTCCTGTCTGGAACTACTGGATCATTCAGCATTTACCCACACCAATAAGGAAGCAATGCAATGCAACATCTTTATGCATTCTAATGCACTCACCCTATGACATAAATATGATGCATGAAATATGCTAAAAGTAGTTAATGTCTGAATTAAATCAAGGAATCAGTTTAGTTCCACTCACCTCTGGCTCTGGACTGACTCTGCAGGTTCTGTACACTCTGGAGCAGTACTCACTGCTGCTCTCTCTGGTTCCTCTGGTCTGTATAAGCACATAAAGACTCAATATGAGGGACCAAACTATCATAAGCATAACTCTACAACCTCCCCAAGAATCCCCTTAAACTCACTCTAAAACTCAAGCAAAGCATGCAAAAGAAGAGCTGAACAGGACACTTTCGGCGGCAGGTTCGGCGGCCGAATGTCCTCTCCAGAGACGAAACTCAAACACCTTCGGCGGCACCTTCGGCGGCCGAATCCCCCAAACAGAGCCGAACATGCAAAAACACTCGGGGGCAAGCTGTGGCAACCAAGTCACCAAGCAGGAGGTTCGGCGGCCGAATGATCCTTCGGCTGCCGAACCTGAGTTCATCCAGAACTCAGCTTCAACGGCAAACCATCTTTTCCTTCCCTTCAACCACTCAAACCATATATACTCCACCTCCTCAACACACATATACTCATGTATATGATCACAGGGGTCCAAACTTATCTAATAACCCCAAACCACAAATCACACATAACACATAAACATGTATAACTCATCAAAACTATCATTACTAATCTACACATGCATCTCCTTCCATAACTCCCATAAAAACCTTCAGAAAAACATAAAAACATGTTCACGAGCATCACTTACCTCCTGTAACAAGAAGATGAGTGATCTAAACAAAGGAAAACGGCTCAACTCTTCTTCACCCTCACTAACTCTCCAAAGCTCACTTTTGCTTCAAACCCTTCACAACTTGGTAAACGAGCAAACGCCTGCATGAGCTGCTCAAACTGAGCAGATAAAGCATAGGAGACGTGGCCAAGTTTCTGGCAACAAGGTGGACATAAAACCTGTCCACAATGCTGACTCAGGATTGCTCAAAAGCTGGCTGACCAACTCAATTTCGGCTGCCAATCGAATGCAAACTCATGCAACCTTCGGGGGCCGAACTTCCCTTCGGAAGCCAAACACTTTCGGCGGCCGAACTCAACTTCGGCGGCCGAACTTGGCTCCTCTGCCTTGGTTTATTTCAACTCAAAACTCACTTCTCTTAACCTTAACACATCAACACACATCACACCACGTAGTACAACAAATATCCTACCCTTTTATCGAATCCCAGCACCCTGGATCCTACCAAACAATAGGAATTCCGGTGCCGGATTCTAGCCGGGTATTACACATCTGGTGCCCCATTTAGGCCTAATAGCCTCCATCCCAAAAACTGGCAAGTCTAGCACCCATGTTACATTCGGTGCCCGATTTCAGCCTAATAGCTTCCATCCCAAAAACTAGAAAGTCTATCACCCATGTTACATCCGGTGCCCGATTTAGGCCTAATAGCTTCCATCCCAAAAACTGGCAAGTCTAGCACCCATGTTACATCCGGTGCCCGATTTCGGCCTAATAGCTTCCATCGCAAAAACTGGCAAGTCTATCACCCATGTTACATCCGGTGCCCGATTTCGGCCTAATAGCTTCCATCCCAAAAACTGCCAAGTCTATAACCCATTTTACATCCGATGCCCTATTTTGGCCTAATAGCGTCCATCCCAAAAACTGCCAAGTCTATCACCTATGTTACATCCGGTGGTCGATTTCGACCTAATAGCTTCCATCTGAAAAAACTGCTAATTCTATCACCCATGTTACATACGGTGCCCGATTTCGGCCTAATAGCTCCAATCCCAAAAACTACCAAGTCTATCACCCATGTTACATCTGATGCCCGATTTCGGCCTAATAGCTTCCATTCCAAAAACTTCCAAAAACTAGACAGTCTATCACCCATGTTACATCCGGTGCCCGATTTTGGGCTAATAGCTTCCACCCCGAAAACTGGAAAGTCTATCACCCATGTTACATCCGGTGCCCGATTTCGGCCTAATAGCTTCCATCCCAACAACTGGCAAGTCTATCACCCATGTTACATCTGGTGCCCGATTTCGGCCTAATAGCTTCCATCCCAACAACTGGCAAGTCTATCACCCATGTTACATCTGGCAAGTCTATCACCCATGTTACATCCGGTGCCCGATTTCGGCCTAATAGCTTCCCATCCCAACAACTGGCAAGTCGATCCCCATGTTACATCTGGTGCCCCATTTAGGCCTAATAGCTTCCATCCCCATGTTACATCCGATGCCCGATTACAGCCTAATAGATTCCATTCCAAAAACTTGCAAGACTATCACCCATGTTACATCCGGTGCCCGAATTCGGCCTAATAGCTTCCATCCTAAAAACTGGCAAATCTATCACCCATGTTACTTTCGTTGCTCGATTTCGGGCTAATAGCTTCCATCCCGAAAACTAGAAAGTCTATCACCCATGTTACATCCGGTGCCCGATTTCGACCTAATAGCTTTCAACCCAAAAACTGCCAAGTCTATCACCCATGTTACATCCGGTGCCCTATTTCGGCCTAATAGCTTCCATCCTAAAAACTGGCAAGTCTATCACCCATGTTACTTCCGGTGCCCGATTTCGGGCTAATAGCTTTCATCCCGAAAACTGGAAAGTCTATCACCCAGGTTACATCCGGTGCCCGATTTCGACCTAATAGCTTCCAACCCAAAAACTGCCAAGTCTATCACCCATGTTACATCCGGTGCCCGATTTCGGCCTAATAGCTTCCATCCCAAAAACTGGCAAGTCTACCACCCATGTTACATCTGGTGCCCCATTTAGGCCTAATAGCTTCCATCCCAAAAACTGCCAAGTCTATCACCCATGTTACATCCGGTGCCCGATTTCGGCCTAATAGCTTCCATTCCAAAAACTTCCAAGACTATCACCCATGTTACATTCGGTGCCCGATTTCGGCCTAATAGCTTCCATCCTAAAAACTGGCAAGTCTATTACCCATGTTACTTCCGGTGCCCGATTTCGGGCTAATAGCTTCCATCCCGAAAACTGGAAAGTCTATCACTCATGTTACATCCGGTGCGCGATTTCGACCTAATAGCTTCCAACCCAAAAACTGCCAAGTCTATCACCCATGTTACATCCGGTGCCCGATTTCGGCCTAATAGCTTCCATCCCAACAACTGGGAAGTCTATCGCCCATGTTACATCTGGTCCCCCATTTAGGCAAATAGCTTCCATCCCAAAAACTGGCAAGTCTAGCACCCATGTTACATTCGGTGCCCGATTTCAGCCTAATAGCTTCCATTCCAAAAACTGGAAAGTCTATCACCCATGTTACATCCGGTGCCCGATTTAGGCCTAATAGCTTCCATCCCAAAAACTGGCAAGTCTAGCACCCATGTTACATCTGGTGCCCTATTTCAGCCTAATAGCTTCCATCCCAAAAACTAGACAGTCTATCACCCATGTTACATCCGGTGCCCGATTTAGGCCTAATAGCTTCCATCCTAAAAACTGGCAAGTCTATCACCCATGTTACATCCGGTGCCCGATTTCGGCCTAATAGCTTCCATCCCAAAAACTGGCAAGTCTATCACCCATGTTACATCCGGTGCCCGATTTCGGCCTAATAGCTTCCATCCCAAAAACTGGCAAGTCTATCACCCATGTTACATCCGGTGCCCGATTTCGGCCTAATACCTTCCATCCCAAAAACTGCCAAGTCTATAACCCGTTTTACATCTGATGCCCTATTTTGGCCTAATAGCGTCCATTCCAAAAACTGCCAAGTCTATCACCCTTGTTACATCCGGTGCTCGATTTCGGCCTAATAGCTTCCATCCGAAAAAACTGCCAAGTCTATCACCCATGTTACATCCGGTGCCCGATTTCGGCCTAATAGCTTCCATCCCAAAAAACTGCCAAGCCTATCACCCATGTTACATCTGATGCCCGATTTCGGCCTAATAGCTTCCATTCCAAAAACTTCCAAAAACTAGACAGTCTATCACCCATGTTACATCCGTTGCCCGATTTAGGACTAATAGCTTCCATCCCAAAAACTGGCAAGTCTATCACCCATGTAACCACCGGTGCCGATTTCGGCCTAATAGCTTCTATCCAAAAACTGGCAAGTCTATCACCCATGTTACTTCCGGTGCCCGATTTCGGGCTAATAGCTTCCATCCCGAAAACTGGAAAGTCTATCACCCATGTTACATCCGGTGCCCGATTTCGGCCTAATAGCTTCCATCCCAACAACTGGCAGTCGATCCCTATGTTACATCTGGTGCCCATTTAGGCCTAATAGCTTCCATCCCAAAAACTGCCAAGTCTCTCACCCATGTTACATCCGATGCCCGATTAAGCCTAATAGCTTCCATTTCAAAAACTTCCAAGACTATCACCCATGTTTACATCCGTGCCCAATTTCGGCCTAATAGCTTCCATCCTAACTGGCAAGTCTATCACCCATGTTACTTCCGGTGCCCGATTTCGGGCTAATAGCTTTCCATCCCGAAAACTGGAAAAGTCTATCACCCATGTTACATCCGGTGCCCGATTTCGACATAATAGCTTCCAACCCAAAAACTACCAAGTCTATCACCCATGTTACATCCGGTACCCGATTTCGGCCTAATAGCTTCCATCCCAACAACTGGCAAGTCTATCACCCATGTTACATCCGGTGCCCCATTTAGGCCTTATAGCTTCCATCCCGAAAACTGGAAAGTCTATCACCCATGTTCATCCGATGCCCGATTTCGGCGTAATAGCTTTCGATCCCAAAAAACTGCCAAGTCTATCACCCATGTTACATCCGGTGCCCGATTTCGGCCTAATACCTTCCAACCCAAAAACTGCTAAGTCTA
>NW_025215482.1:426170-436375 GCF_001659605.2 Manihot esculenta | reverse complement strand
AGGCAGAGGAGATGGGTAGAACTGTTGAGTGACTATGATTGCAAGATCCAGTACCATCCGGGTAAGGCGAATGTTGTAGCTGATGCCTTAAGCCGGAAATCACTTGGCAGTCTATCCCACATCACGGCAGAGAGGAGACCCGGTGGTGAAGGAATTTTTATAGCTCATTGAGGAGGGTCTACAGATGGAGTTGTCTGGTACAGGTGCTTTGATTGCACAGATGAAAGTAACCCCCGTGTTTCTGGAGCAGGTGGCTCAGAAACAGCACGAGGACCCAGAGTTAGTGAAGATTGCAAGGACTGTTCAGTCAGGCAAAGATAGTGAGTTCAGATTCGATGATAAGGGGATCCTCCGCTATGGGAACAGACTATGTGTACCAGATGACATCGGGCTAAAAGGAGACATTATGAGAGAGGCTCATAATGCAAGTACAGTGTTCACCCCTGGAGCCACCAAGATGTACCAGGATCTGAAGGGGTTGTATTGTGGCCAGCTATGAAGAGGGAAGTGGCACAGTTTGTGTCAGCCTGCGAAATATGTCAGAGGGTGAAGCTGGAACATCAGAAGCCGGCTGGAATGCTTAACCCGCTACCTATTCCAGAATGGAAATGGGAGAACATAGCTATGGACTTTGTAGTTGGGTTACCGGCAACATCCAACAGACTAGACTCCATATGGGTGATTGTGGACAGACTCACCAAATCTGCTCACTTCATCCCTGTTAGGAGCAACTACTCTGTGGATAAGTTAGCGCAGGTTTATGCGGATGAAGTTGTCAGGCTGCACGGGGTCCCGGTATCTATAGTGTCAGATAGAGGGCCCAGTTCACCTCCAGGTTTTGGCGGAGTCTGCAGAGTGCTATGGGTACTAGGTTGGATTTTAGCACTGCCTTCCATCCACAGACAGACGGACAGTCAGAGAGGACCATCCAGACCATAGAGGATATGCTCAGGATGTGTGTGCTAGATTTTGGCGGTTCTTGGAGGCAACATCTACCCTTGGTGGAGTTCGCCTACAATAACAGCTATCATGCTAGCATTGGGATGGCTCCATATGAAGCTTTGTATGGAGGAAGTGCAGGTCACCTGTTTGCTGGAAGAGGTTGGAGAGAGGTCCTTAGCAGGGCCTGAGCTTGTAGAGATCACCAGCAGAGTGGTGCCCATGATCAGAGAAAGGATAAAGACTGCCACAAGCAGGCAGAAGAGTTATGCAGACATCCGCAGGAGACAGGTAGAGTTTCAGGAGGGGGATCTAGTATTGCTCAAGGTGTCCCCAATGAAAGGGGTGGTTCGGTTCGGAAAGAAGGGTAAGCTCTCCGCGGTACATCGGACCCTTTGAGGTCTTGCAAAAAAGTGGGAATGTATCGTACAAGCTGGACTTGCCTGCTTCTATGGAGAGAATCCATCCGGTTTTCCATGTTTCCATGTTGAGGAAGTTCGTGTCAGATCCGGGCAAGGTTCTTAGTGAGCCTGATGTGGAGATCCAAGAGGATCTCACTTATGTTGAACAACCAGTGCGGATTCTTGACACTCAGATCAAAAAGCTAAGGAACAAGGAAATCCCGATGGTGAAAGTCCTTTGGAACCACCACAATATGGAAGAATGTACTTGGGAGACCGGGAGTCCATGCTCCAGCAATATCCCTATCTCTTAAGGTTAGTCTCTATGTGTTTTATATGTATGTATGTGTTTTGCTATGCATGTGCTAGTTGAGGAACATTCGGGGACGAATGTTCTTAAGGGGGGAGAATGTAATACCCGGCTAGACTCCGGTACCGGAATTCTACCGTCCGGTGGAATTTGGGTGTCGGAAACCTCTAGAAGGGTAAAAGCATGTTTTTATAAATGTTTTCATGTTTTAATGTTTAAGTATGATTTTAATTGAGTTTTTGCATGAAAAATCTTTTGAGGAAAACTCAGGTTCGGCCGCCGAAACTCACTTTCGGCCGCCGAACATGCATGGACTTTGGGAGGCACGTTAGGCCCCGAAAGTCTAAGAGAGGGAAGTGCAGGTTCGGCCGCCGAACCTTATGTTCGGCCGCCGAACATTGCATGGATGCGGAGGCACATTCGGCCCCCGAACGTGGCCTGGCCAGCCACTATAAAGGGTCCCCTAGGTCCGCACGGGCGAGCTTTTTCTCTCCCATTGTCGGCCAAGGTGAGTCTCCACCGCTCCTCCCTCGATCTTGAGTGTTTCCTTTAGATCTTTCATGGTTTTAACGAGTCTATAACTTCGTTTTGAAGATGTGAGCTTTGAGCAAGTTTTGAGCAAGTTTTGAGTGCTTGGAGGTTCAAAGAGCTTAATCTCTCCATCTCCAAGCTAGGATCGCTTTCCTCTCGTTTCTTCAAGAGGTAAGGTCGATCTTGAACCCTTTTTATGTTTTAAACATGTTTTAAGTAAGATCTATGGGTAGAAATGCATGTTAGGACATATGTTGAGTTTATGGGTTTTGTTGATGTTTTGAGCAATGTAGCTTGATTGTGTGTGAATGAAGTGTTGTAGATGGGGTATATGCATGTTTGAGGCCCCTAGGAACTTGTATGTATGTTTTGGTTGAGAATATGCATGATCTGTGGTTTTGGGAGGCAGGAGGTTCATTTGAACCAAGTTTCTGCCATTTGGCAGAAACCAGGTTCGGCAGCCGAAGGGAGTTTCGGCCGCCAAACCCTCTTGTGAGGCAGCTTTCGGCTGCCGAAGGGCCCCCGAAAAGAGACTTTCGTCTCTGTCTGGCACTTTCGGCCGCCGAAGGTGCCGCCGAACCTAGCTGAGTTTCGTCTCTGTCCAGGACTTTCGGCCGCCGAAGGTGCCGCCGAAGGTGCCCTGTTCAGCCATTTCATGCATATTTTCTGTGATGTTTTCAGGATGTTTTAGGGGGTTTTTGGGGATTATATTAGAGTTATATAGTCCCTCATTGGAGTCCACCTGTGTAGGTTCGGACCCGAGGAACCAAGGACCCCAGCAGTGAGCCAGCTGCTGAGAGTTTGACAGAGTCAGCCAGAGGTGAGTGGAACTATACTTAATCTTTTAAATTAAGAAAGTGAATATTTTATCATGTTTCATGCATCATGACTATAATATAGGATGTTTGCATTAGAATCACGAATATGCTACATTGCATTATATATTGTGTTGATGAGGAGGGACATTGCACGACTCACTATTCCTGTGTACGAAGTCCGTGCCCAAATAGGGCGGGCAATAGCTCCGATTTACGAAGTCCTGTGGTGCCCATAATAGGGCCGGGCAATACGAAGTCCTGTGGTGCCATAATAGGGCCGGGCAATACGAAGTCCTGTGGTGCCCATAATAGGGCCGGGCATGGAGCTGAGGGATTTTTGGGTCGGTCCTTCCATGATGTGAAATGTTTGTGCAATGATGCATTCCATTATGGCATGAATATTTTTTTTTTAGTTCTACTCACTGGGCATCTAGCTCACCCCTCCCCTAACCCCCAGGTTTGCAGGTACGGATTGATAGAGAAGAAAAAGAAGAGAAAAGTCATATGTATGTTATAGCTAGAGTATGTGGACATGACAAATGATAAGAATGTAATGTAAAGTTTGAAACAGTTATGTTTATGTAACTATGTTATTGAGGATAGAGTTGTGCTTGACCATAGTTTATGTTAATCCCTTGGTATGTACATGATCTTATTTTATGATGTATATGTGAACCAACTCAACACAGGATATATATTGCCCATTGAGGCTTTGATGAAATCCCACAGAGGATTAATGTTTATGTATATGATGAATACAGTGCATGCACAGGTTGAGTTTGGTATATGAAGAAAAAGAAAAGTTTTAATTCTTATGTATGTTTGTTGATCATGTATGGGATTAAACGGGTAAACAGGATGTATGTAGGCTTGCTACGGGTTCCGGCGGCCTTAAGCCGACCTGAATCCTAGCGCCGGTAGCGGTCCGGATTTCCGGGCGTTAACATCCGGTGCCCGATTTCGGCCTAATAGCTTCCATCCCAAAAACTGCCAAGTCTATCACCCATGTTACATCCGGTGCCCGATTTCGTCCTAATAGCTTCCATCCCAAACACTGCCAAGTCTATCACCCATGTTACATCCGGTGCCCGATTTCGGCCTAATAGCTTCCATCCCAAAACTAGCCAAGTCTATCACCCATGTTACATCCGGTGCCCGATTTCGGCCTAATAGCTTCTATCCCAAACACTGCCAAGTCTATGACCCATGTTACATCCGGTGCCCGATTTCGGCCTAATAGCTTCCATCCCAAACACTGCCAAGTCTATCACCCATGTTACATCCGGTGCCCGATTTCGTCCTAATAGCTTCCATCCCAAACACTGCCAAGTCTATCACCCATGTTACATCCGGTGCCCGATTTCGTCCTAATAGCTTCCATCCCAAACACTGCCAAGTCTATCACCCATGTTACATCCTGTGCCCGATTTCGGCCTAATAGCTTCCATCTCAAAACACTAGCAAGTCTATTACCCATGTTACATCCGGTGCCCGATTTCGTCCTAATAGCTTCCATCCCAAAACACAGCAAGTCTATCACCCATGTTACATTCGGTGCCCGATTTCGGCCTAATAGCTTCCATCCCAAACACTGCCAAGTCTGTCACCATGTTACATCCGGTGCCCGATTTCGTCCTAATAGCTTCCATCCGAAACAGTGCCAAGTCTATCACCCATGTTACATTCGGTGCCCGATTTCGTCCTAATAGCTTCCATCCCAAACACTGCCAAGTCTATCACCCATGTTACATCCTGTGCCCGATTTCGGCCTAATAGCTTCAATCCCAAAACACTGGCAAGTCTATCACCCATGTTACATCCGGTGCCCGATTTCGTCCTAATAGCTTCCATCCAAAACACAGCCAAGTATATCACCCATGTTACATCCGGTGCCCGATTTCGGCCTAATAGCTTCCATCCCAAACACTGCCAAGTCTATCACCCATGTTACATCCGGTGCCCGATTTCGTCCTAATAGCTTCCATCCCAAACACTGCCAAGTCTATCACCCATGTTACATCCGGTGCCCGATTTCGTCCTAATAGCTTCCATCCCAAACACTGCCAAGTCTATCACCCATGTTACATCCTGTGCCCGATTTCGGCCTAATAGCTTCCATCTCAAAACACTAGCAAGTCTATTACCCATGTTACATCCGGTGCCCGATTTTGTCCTAATAGCTTCCATCCAAAACACAGCCAAGTCTATCACCCATGTTACATCCGGTGCCCGATTTCGGCCTAACAGCTTCCATCGCAAACACTGCCAAGTCTATGACCCATGTTACATCCGGTGCCCAATTTCGGCCTAATAGCTTCCATCCCAAAAACTGCCAAGTCTATCACCCATATTACATCCGGTGCTCGATTTCGGCCTAATAGCTTCCATCCCAAAAACTGCCAAGTCTATCACCCATGTTACATCCGATGCCCGATTTCGGCCTAATAGCTTCCATCCCAAAAACTGCCAAGTCTATCACCCATGTTACATCCGGTGCCCGATGTCGTCCTAAAAGCTTCCATCCCAAACACTGCCAAGTCTATCACCTATGTTACATCCGGTGCCCGATTTCAGCCTAATAGCTTCCATCCCAAAAATTACCAAGTCTATAACCCATGTTACATCCGGCGCCCGATTTCGGCCTAATAGCTTCCATCCCAAAAACTGCCAAGTCTATCACCCATGTTACATCCGGTGCCTGATTTCGGCCTAATAGCTTCCATCCCAAAAACTTCCAAGTCTATCACCCATGTTACATCCGGTGCCCGATTTCGGCCTAATAGCTTCCATCGCAAAAACTGCCAAGTCTATCACCCATGTTACATTCGGTGCCCGATTTCGTCCTAATAGCTTCCATCCCAAACACTGCCAAGTCTATCACATATGTTACATCCGGTGCCCGATTTAGGACTAATAGCTTCCATACCAAAAACTAGACAGTCTATCACCCATGTTACATCCTGTGCCCGATTTCGGCCTAATAGCTTCCATCCCAAAACACTGGCAAGTCTATCACCCATGTTACATCCGGTGCCTGATTTCGTCCTAAAAGCTTCCATCCAAAACACAGCCAAGTCTACCACCTATGTTACAACCGGTGCCCGATTTTGGCCTAACAGCTTCCATTCTTAAACACTGCCAAGTCTATGACCCATGTTACATTCGGTGCCCGATTTCGGCCTAATAGCTTCCATCCTAAACACTGCCAAGTCTATCAGCCATGTTACATCCGGTGCCCGATTTCGTCCTAATAGCTTCCATCCGAAACAGTGCCAAGTCTATCACCCATGTTACATCCGGTGCCCGATTTCGGCCTAATAGCTTCCATCCCAAACACTGCCAAGTCTATCACCCATGTTACATTCGGTGCCCGATTTCGTCCTAATAGCTTCCATCCCAAACACTGCCAAGTCTATCACCCATGTTACATCCTGTGCCCGATTTCGGCCTAATAGCTTCCATCCCAAAACACTGGCAAGTGTATCACCCATGTTACATCCGGTGCCCGATTTCGTCCTAATAGCTTCCATCCAAAACACAGCCAAGTATATCACCCATGTTACATCCGGTGCCCGAATTCGGCCTAATAGCTTCCATCCCAAACACTGCCAAGTCTATCACCCAAGTTACATCCGGTGCCCGATTTCGTCCTAATAGCTTCCATCCCAAACACTGCCAAGTCTATCACCCATGTTACATCCGGTGCCCGATTTCGTCCTAATAGCTTCCATCCCAAACACTGCCAAGTCTATCACCCATGTTACATCCTGTGCCCGATTTCGGCCTAATAGCTTCCATCTCAAAACACTGGCAAGTCTATCACCCATGTTACATCCGGTGCCCGATTTCGTCCTAATAGCTTCCATCCAAAACACAGCCAAGTCTATCACCCATGTTACATCCGGTGCCCGATTTCGGCCTAATAGCTTCCATCCCAAACACTGCCAAGTCTATGACCCATGTTACATCCGGTGCCCGATTTCTGCCTAATAGCTTCCATCCCAAAAACTGCCAAGTCTATCACCCATGTTACATCCGGTGCTCGATTTCGGCCTAATAGCTTCCATCCCAAAAACTGCCAAGTCTATCACCCATGTTACATCCGGTGCCCGATTTCGGCCTAATAGCTTCCATCCCAAAAACTGCCAAGTCTATCACCCATGTTACATCCGGTGCCCGATGTCGTCCTAAAAGCTTCCATCCCAAACACTGCCAAGTCTATCACCTATGTTACATCCGGTGCCCGATTTCAGCCTAATAGCTTCCATCCCAAAAATTACCAAGTCTATCACCCATGTTACATCCGGCGCCCGATTTCGGCCTAATAGCTTCCATCCCAAAAACTGCCAAGTCTATCACCCATGTTACATCCGGTGCCTGATTTCGGCCTAATAGCTTCCATCCCAAAAACTGCCAAGTCTATCACCCATGTTACATCCGGTGCCCGATTTCGGCCTAATAGCTTCCATCCCAAAAACTGCCAAGTCTATCACCCATGTTACATCCGGTGCCCGATTTCGTCCTAATAGCTTCCATCCCAAACACTGCCAAGTCTATCACCTATGTTACATCCGGTGCCCGATTTAGGACTAATAGCTTCCATACCAAAAACTAGACAGTCTATCACCCATGTTACATCCTGTGCCCGATTTCGGCCTAATAGCTTCCATCCCAAAACACTGGCAAGTCTATCACCCATGTTACATCCGGTGCCCGATTTCGTCCTAAAAGCTTCCATCCAAAACACAGCCAAGTCTATCACCCATGTTACATCCGGTGCCCGATTTCGGCCTAATAGCTTCTATCCCAAACACTGCTAAGTCTATGACCCATGTTACATCCGGTGCCCGATTTCGGCCTAATAGCTTCCATCCCAAACACTGCCAAGTCTATCACCCATGTTACATCCGGTGCCCGATTTCGTCCTAATAGCTTCCATCCAAAACACTGCCAAGTCTATCACCCATGTTACATCCGGTGCCCGATTTCGTCCTAATAGCTTCCATCCCAAACACTGCCAAGTCTATCACCCATGTTACATCCTGTGCCCGATTTCGGCCTAATAGCTTCCATCCCAAAACACTGGCAAGTCTATCACCCATGTTACATCCGGTGCCCGATTTCGTCCTAATAGCTTCCATCCAAACACAGCCAAGTCTATCACCCATGTTACATCCGGTGCCCGATTTCGGCCTAATAGCTTCCATCCCAAACACTGCCAAGTCTATCACCCATGTTACATCCGGTGCCCGATTTCGTCCTAATAGCTTCCATCCCAAACACTGCCAAGTCTATCACCCATGTTACATCCGGTGCCCGATTTCGTCCTAATAGCTTCCATCCCAAACACTGCCAAGTCTATCACCCATGTTACATCCTGTGCCCGATTTCGGCCTAATAGCTTCCATCTCAAAACACTAGCAAGTCTATCACCCATGTTACATCCGGTGCCCGATTTCGTCCTAATAGCTTCCATCCAAAACACAGCCAAGTCTATCACCCATGTTACATCCGGTGCCCGATTTCGGCCTAACAGCTTCCATCGCAAACACTGCCAAGTCTATGACCCATGTTACATCCGGTGCCCAATTTCGGCCTAATAGCTTCCATCCCAAAAACTGCCAAGTCTATCACCCATATTACATCCGGTGCTCGATTTCGGCCTAATAGCTTCCATCCCAAAAACTGCCAAGTCTATCACCCATGTTACATCCGATGCCCGATTTCGGCCTAATAGCTTCCATCCCAAAAACTGCCAAGTCTATCACCCATGTTACATCCGGTGCCCGATGTCGTCCTAAAAGCTTCCATCCCAAACACTGCCAAGTCTATCACCTATGTTACATCCGGTGCCCGATTTCAGCCTAATAGCTTCCATCCCAAAAATTACCAAGTCTATAACCCATGTTACATCCGGCGCCCGATTTCGGCCTAATAGCTTCCATCCCAAAAACTGCCAAGTCTATCACCCATGTTACATCCGGTGCCTGATTTCGGCCTAATAGCTTCCATCCCAAAAACTTCCAAGTCTATCACCCATGTTACATCCGGTGCCCGATTTCGGCCTAATAGCTTCCATCGCAAAAACTGCCAAGTCTATCACCCATGTTACATTCGGTGCCCGATTTCGTCCTAATAGCTTCCATCCCAAACACTGCCAAGTCTATCACATATGTTACATCCGGTGCCCGATTTAGGACTAATAGCTTCCATACCAAAAACTAGACAGTCTATCACCCATGTTACATCCTGTGCCCGATTTCGGCCTAATAGCTTCCATCCCAAAACACTGGCAAGTCTATCACCCATGTTACATCCGGTGCCTGATTTCGTCCTAAAAGCTTCCATCCAAAACACAGCCAAGTCTACCACCTATGTTACAACCGGTGCCCGATTTTGGCCTAACAGCTTCCATTCTTAAACACTGCCAAGTCTATGACCCATGTTACATTCGGTGCCCGATTTCGGCCTAATAGCTTCCATCCTAAACACTGCCAAGTCTATCAGCCATGTTACATCCGGTGCCCGATTTCGTCCTAATAGCTTCCATCCGAAACAGTGCCAAGTCTATCACCCATGTTACATCCGGTGCCCGATTTCGGCCTAATAGCTTCCATCCCAAACACTGCCAAGTCTATCACCCATGTTACATTCGGTGCCCGATTTCGTCCTAATAGCTTCCATCCCAAACACTGCCAAGTCTATCACCCATGTTACATCCTGTGCCCGATTTCGGCCTAATAGCTTCCATCCCAAAACACTGGCAAGTGTATCACCCATGTTACATCCGGTGCCCGATTTCGTCCTAATAGCTTCCATCCAAAACACAGCCAAGTATATCACCCATGTTACATCCGGTGCCCGATTTCGGCCTAATAGCTTCCATCCCAAACACTGCCAAGTCTATCACCCAAGTTACATCCGGTGCCCGATTTCGTCCTAATAGCTTCCATCCCAAACACTGCCAAGTCTATCACCCATGTTACATCCGGTGCCCGATTTCGTCCTAATAGCTTCCATCCCAAACACTGCCAAGTCTATCACCCATGTTACATCCTGTGCCCGATTTCGGCCTAATAGCTTCCATCTCAAAACACTGGCAAGTCTATCACCCATGTTACATCCGGTGCCCGATTTCGTCCTAATAGCTTCCATCCAAAACACAGCCAAGTCTATCACCCATGTTACATCCGGTGCCCGATTTCG
>NW_025215482.1:406201-425170 GCF_001659605.2 Manihot esculenta | reverse complement strand
CAGCATCCAGCAGATTGAGGTTGTGCAGACAGAAGACTTTCGGCTGCCAAATACAGATATTCTTCGGCCGCCGAACCAGACTACGTTTCAAACACCAGACGCAATCATCTTTCGGCCGCCGAACTCAGAACTCTTTCGGCCGCCGAATCCGACTACTTTTCAGCTCACCATTCAGTCAGATCTTTAGCGGAAGGAGCAATCTGAAACTCCTTTCATCCTTCCAATGCAAATAGTCCATGCCCAGGAGGAACAAATGGTAGTCCAATGGCCCAAACCAAAGGAGCATGCAGATCAATGCCTTCCCAAACCTCTAGACAAGGTAGAATTTGTTTTGCTTGAACTTGATGCCAAATTGCAGCCACCTATGGAGAAATATCAATTGAAGTTAGAAGTACTAAAAAATGCAAACATAAGAGCTAGAGGCACACCTCATCTGAAAGAGGAGAAGCTCATCATGCTACTTCATGAGTACATGGAGAAAGTAGGATGGTTCATGACCAAATCAAAAGGAGCGCTACACTTTTTGCTCAATGCAATTGGGACTCTTTTCCCTTCCCCAATTACTTGAGCCTTGATCAAGAGGATCGCACCATGCACACCACACCCAGGGAAGTACTCAGTTTCCTTTGTTCTTTTATGTTTCTTATACATTGAGGACAATGCACAATTTAAGTGTGGGGGTGCATATCTCTTAGTTTTTTACTTTTAAGTTTATTTTTGCTTTAATCTTTAGTTTGCTTGCATTAGGCAAAAATTTTTCATTTTTGTTATTTTTATGCTTTCAATAACACACACACAACCACAACCTTCTTCTTTCTTTTTATTTTGCTCTACTCAAACTGATGAACTATGTTAGATGAGTTCTTTCTTGCCATGACCCCATTGATGTGATAACTCTTTAAACTTATGTTGAATCAATTGCAGTGAGTTATATTCATGTTTGAGAATTGCCTTTTGAATTGAATCTTTGAGTTTGCCATGGTGAAAAATATATTGATGACCCTCAATTGATTGAGAATAAATTAAAGTTGTGTGAATGAACTTAATGTGACTTGATTTAGCAATTGGTGTTGATTTGCCCAAATCATTGAGAGAAAGAAAATTCAGCAAAGGCAAAAACCTCAAAAGCACAAATTGAAAATTGTTCTAATGGTCAAAAGACTATGAACAAGGCTAGTAGCCACTTGGATAGGGGACCAACTGAAAAATCTAAAAGTGTTACATCTAAAACAGGTTGGTGACCTTTCCAAGCAAGATCTAAAGTGCAAAAGCCTGAATAAAGTACTTCAAGGTAAGGGCAAGTCAATCCAAAAGCTAGAAAAAGTCTTAACAAACTAATGTGCATGTCTCTCTTGAGGAAAACCAATCCTAGCCATGGTAAGCAAAGGGAAACAAGAAAAAGAGGTAAGTAATCTTCATGCATATATTCTTCACTGCAATGCTTCAAAGTAGGGGTCTAGAGTAAGAGCTTAAGTGGAAATAAGGATCTAGAGTAAGAAAGCTTATTTGACAATGTTTGTTTGCTTGAGGACAAGCAAAAGCTTAAGTATGGGGGTATTTGATAGAGCATAATTTAGTCCACTTTATATTAATATTATTGATAAATATTTACATGATTTCTGCTTAATTTAGTGCTTTTAATATTATTTTGCAGAAAATGGTGTAAAAGGACACTTTGGAGAAAATACCCCTAAAACTGCCTTATTTGGAGCAAAAGAGAGCAAGCCTGCCAAGTTGAAATCATGTCAAGCTAAATATGGAAAGTTCTAAATAAGGAAAGTGGCAAAGAAGGAAAGAACATTCAGCCAAAGCCATTTGAAATTCAAATTTCAAATCACCAAGTTGCCTTTTCCTTATTCAAGAAGCCATATCTCAAGCTGCCATAATTGAAGAGCCAAAGAAGGAAAGTATTTTGAAATTCAAATCTCCAAGATTCAAATTCAGATATTCAAGATCCCACTCATTAAGGAAGCCAAATCTCAAGATCACATGTTCCCCACTTTATGCCATGCACATTCAAGTTTCCATAAAAGGCTCCACCTTCCTCTTTAGTGAATGGGCACACTCCAAAAACGTGGGAAGCCTCTTGGACACACCTTGGGTAGTATCTTGAAGATCTTGGACAGCAATTAAAAGACTAAAGAGCCCCCACTTGCATGCTCCACGTTTTTGCCTTCACCCATACACAAAGAAGGCACATAACTCACCAAGGGCACTTTGGGAAGTCTCCAAAAGACTCATGGATACTAAAAAGGAAATAGGCAGCCTCTCAACACCTATTTAAAGGCCTCAAGAACACAAGAAGAGGCATAATTCAACTCTCCAAATTCGGCCAAGCAAGGGCAGCCACACTCCAAGGGGCTTCTCCCCTCAATTTCGGTTCTTCTTGCTTTCTTTTCTTTAATTTTCTGTTTTGGTTCAGCCATGAGTGGCTGAAACCTTCTTTCTAGTTGAAGTTTGGTTGAAACTAAGGTTGTTTAAAGGGTTGTGAGATCTGAACAGAAACTTTTGTCTTTGATTTTATTCAATATTCATGCAATTGTGCTTAATTCTAAAGATTGCTTTGTTGTTTTGATCAAATTGGCCCCTTGATTCTTGATTGCAAAGTTAATTGATTGTTGATTAGGATATTTGTTAGTCCGTAATTGCTGGAAATATTCTGATCTAAGAACACTTGGTGTAAAAACCAAGAAATTGCATGATCTAGCAACATCTCATGCGTTTGAGTAGCTAAGGTTTGGATCTTTCTTGTTCTTCATGCAATTGGCAATTGTTTTGATGCCTATGGCCCAAGGACGTTCCTTGGCAATTTGTTGATTAGTAATTGGTTAGAGGACGTTCCCTAATCAATTTATTCATAAGGAAAGACATGGTGGTGAGAAGCGTCTTCCACCCCCATAACCAACCTATTGAGTTAATCAAGATTACCATGTTTCAATGATCAACCCAAACAACCAAAGTGGATCCATATCTTCAACTAGACCTTTCTCTTATTGATTTCCTCTTTTATTTTAGACTACTTACTGTTTTAATTACTTTCATTAGTTGTTAATCAAATCATCTCAAAACCCCCCTTTTTACTTTCCTTGCACTTAACTTTTGTTCTACTTGCAATTACTGCCCTCACTTGTGCTTTCCATTGGTTTGATTGGTCTTGATTAAGATAAATAAATAGGTAATCAATTCTCTGTGGATACGATCTTTCACCACTGTCTACAGTTGTATTTGTAGGTAACCAAGAATGTTATTTTTGACCGGCTTCGACAACCGCTCCTGTCACATGGGTGATAGACTTGGCAGTTTTTTGCATGGAAGCTATTAGGCCGAAATCGGGAACCGAATGTAAGGTGGGTGATAGACTTGGCAGTTTTTGGGTTGGAAGCTATTAGGCCGAAATCGGGCAACGGATGTAACATGGGTGATAGACTTGCCAGTTTTTGGGATGGAAGCTATTAGGCCTAAATCGGGCACCGGATGTAACATGGGTGATAGACTTGGCTGTTTTTGGGATGAAAGCTATTAGGCCGAAATCCGGCACCAGATGTAACATGGGTGATAGACTTTCCAGTTTTCGGGATGGAAGCTATTAGCCCGAAATCGGGCACCGAAAGTAACATAGGTGATAGACTTGCCAGTTTTTAGTATGGAAGCTATTAGGCCGAAATCGGGCACAGGATGTAACATGGGTGATAGACTGTCTAGTTTTTGGTATGGAAGCTATTAGGCTGAAATCGGGCACCAGATGTAACATAGGTGATAGACTTGGCAGTGTTTGGGATGGAAGCTATTAAGCCGAAATCGGGCACCGGATGTAACATGGGTGATAGACTTGGCAGTTTTTTGGATGGAAGCTAATAGGCCAAAATCGGGCACCGGATGTAACATGGGTCATAGACTTGGAAGTTTTTTGGATGTAAGCTATTAGGCCGAAATCGGACACCGGATGTAACATGGGGGATAGACTTGGCAGTTTTTGGGATGGAAGCTATTAGGCCGAAATCTGGCGCCGGATGTAGCATGGGTGATACATTTGGCAGTTTTTGGGATGGAAGCTATTAGGCCGAAATCGGGCACCGGATATAACATGGGTGATAGACTTGGAAGTTTTTGGGATGGAAGCTATTAGGCCGAAATCGGGCACCGGATGTAACATGGGTGATAGACTTGGCAGTGTTTGGGATGGAAGCTATTACGCCGAAATCGGGCACCGGATGTAACATGGGTGATAGACTTGGCAGTGTTTGGGATGGAAGCTATTAGGATGAAATCGGGCACCGGATGTAACATGGGTGATAGACTTGGCAGTTTTTGGGATGAAAGCTATTAGGCCGAAATTGGGCACCAGATGTAACTTGGGTGATAGACTTTCCAGTTTTCGGGATGGAAGCTATTAGCCCGAAATCGGTCACCGGAAGTAACATCGGTGATAGACTTGCCAGTTTTTAGTATGGAAGCTATTAGGCCGAAATCGGGCATCGGATGTAACATGGGTGATAGACTTGGCAGTTTTTGAGTTGGAAGCTATTAGGCCGAAATCGGGCACCGGATGTAACATGGGTGATAGACTTGCCAGTTTTTGGGATGGAAGCTATTAGGCCTAAATCGGGCACCGGATGTAACATGGGTGATAGACTTGGCAGTTTTTGGGATGAACGCTATTAGGCCGAAATCGGGCACCAGATGTAACATGGGTGATAGACTTTCCAGTTTTCGGGATGGAAGCTATTAGCCCGAAATCGGGCACCGGAAGTAACATGGGTGATAGACTTGCCAGTATTTAGTATGGAAGCTATTAGGCCGAAATCGGGCACCGGATGTAACATGGGTGATAGACTTGGCAGTTTTTGGGTTGGAAGCTATTAGGCCGAAATCGGGCACCGGATGTAACATGGGTGATAGACTTGCCAGTTTTTGGGATGGAAGGTATTAGGCCTAAATCGGGCACAGGATGTAACATGGGTGATAGACTGTCTAGTTTTTGGTATGGAAGCTATTAGGCTGAAATCGGGCACCAGATGTAACATAGGTGATAGACTTGGCAGTGTTTGGGATGGAAGCTATTAAGCCGAAATCGGGCACCGGATGTAACATGGGTGATAGACTTGGCAGTTTTTTGGATGGAAGCTAATAGGCCAAAATCGGGCACCGGATGTAACATGGGTGATAGACTTGGAAGTTTTTGGGATGTAAGCTATTAGGCCGAAATCGGGCACCGGATGTAACATGGGGAATAGAGTTGGCAGTTTTTGGGATGGAAGCTATTAGCCCAAATCGGGCGCCGGATGTAGCATGGGTGATAGACTTGGCAGTTTTTGGGATGGAAGCTATTAGGCCGAAATCGGGCACCGGATGTAACATGGGTGATAGACTTGGCAGTTTTTGGTATTGAATCTATTAGGCCGAAATCGGGTACCGGATGTAACATGGGTCATAGACTTGGCAGTTTTTGGGATGGAAGCTATTTGGCCGAAATCGGGCATCGGATGTAACATAGGTGATAGACTTGGCAATTTTTGGGATGAAAGCTATTAGGCCGAAATCGGGCACCAGATGTAACATGGGTGATAGACTTTCCAGTTTTCGGGATGGAAGCTATTAGCCCGAAATCGGGCACCGGAAGTAACATGGGTGATAGAGTTGCCAGTTTTTAGTATGGAAGCTATTAGGCCGAAATCGGGCACCGGATGTAACATGGGTGATAAACTTGGCAGTTTTTGGGTTGGAAGCGATTAGGCCGAAATCGGGCAACGGATGTAACATGGGTGATAGACTTGCCAGTTTTTGCGATGGAAGCTATTAGGCCTAAATCGGGCACCGGGTGTAACATGGGTGATAGACTTGGCAGTTTTTGGGATGAAAGCTATTAGGCCGAAATCGGGCACCAGATGTAACATGGGTGATAGACTTTCCAGTTTTCGGAATGGAAGCTATTAGCCCGAAATTGGGCACCGGAAGTAACATGGGTGATAGACTTGCCAGTTTTTAGTATGGAAGCTATTAGGCCGAAATCGGGCACCGGATGTAACATGGGTGATAGACTTGGCAGTTTTTGGGTTGGAAGCTATTAGGCCGAAATCGGGCACCGGATGTAACATGGGTGATAGACTTGCCAGTTTTTGGGATGGAAGCTATTAGGCCTAAATCGGGCACAGGATGTAACATGGGTGATAGACTGTCTAGTTTTTGGTATGGAAGCTATTAGGCTGAAATCGGGCACCAGATGTAACATAGGTGATAGACTTGGCAGTGTTTGGGATGGAAGCTATTAAGCCGAAATCGGGCACCGGATGTATCATGGGTGATAGACTTGGCAGTTTTTTGGATGGAAGCTAATAGGCCGAAATCGGGCACCGGATGTAACATGGGTCATAGACTTGGAAGTTTTTGGGATGTAAGCTATTAGGCCGAAATCGGGCACCGGATGTAACATAGGTGATAGACTTGGTAGTGTCTGGGATGGAAGCTATTAGGACGAAATCGGGCACCGGATGTAACATGGGTGATAGACTTGGCAGTTTTTGGGATGGAAGCTATTAGGCCGAAATCGGGCACCGGATGTAACATGGGTGATAGACTTAAAAGTTTTTGGGATGGAAGCTATTAGGCCGAAATCGGGCACCGGATGTAACATGGGTGATAGACTTGGCAGTTTTTGGGATGGAAGCTATTAGGCCGAAATCGGGCACCGGATATAACATGGGTGATAGACTTGGCAGTTTTTGGGTTGGATGCTATTAGGCCGAAATCGGGCACCGAATGTAACATGGATGATAGACTTTCCAGTTTTCGAGATGGAAGCTATTAGCCCGAAATCGGGCACCGGAAGTAACATGGGTGATAGACTTGCCAGTTTTTAGGATGGAAGCTATTAGGCCAAAATCGGGCACCGGATGTAACATGGGTGATAGACTTGGCAGTTTTTGGGATGGAAGTTATTAGGCCGAAATCGAGCACCGGATGTAACATGGGTGATAGAGTTGGTAGTTTTTGGGATGGAAGCTATTAGGCCGAAATCGGGCACCGGATATAACATGGGTGATAGACTTGGAAGTTTTTGGGATGGAAGCTATTAGGCCGAAATCGGGCACCGGATGTAACATGGGTGATAGACTTGGCAGTGTTTGGGATGGAAGCTATTACGCCGAAATCGGGCACCGGATGTAACATGGGTGATAGACTTGGCAGTGTTTGGGATGGAAGCTATTAGGATGAAATCGGGCACCGGATGTAACATGGGTGATAGACTTGGCAGTTTTTGGGATGAAAGCTATTAGGCCGAAATTGGGCACCAGATGTAACTTGGGTGATAGACTTTCCAGTTTTCGGGATGGAAGCTATTAGCCCGAAATCGGGCACCGGAAGTAACATCGGTGATAGACTTGCCAGTTTTTAGTATGGAAGCTATTAGGCCGAAATCGGGCATCGGATGTAACATGGGTGATAGACTTGGCAGTTTTTGAGTTGGAAGCTATTAGGCCGAAATCGGGCACCGGATGTAACATGGGTGATAGACTTGCCAGTTTTTGGGATGGAAGCTATTAGGCCTAAATCGGGCACAGGATGTAACATGGGTGATAGACTGTCTAGTTTTTGGTATGGAAGCTATTAGGCTGAAATCGGGCACCAGATGTAACATAGGTGATAGACTTGGCAGTGTTTGGGATGGAAGCTATTAAGCCGAAATCGGGCACCGGATGTATCATGGGTGATAGACTTGGCAGTTTTTTGGATGGAAGCTAATAGGCCGAAATCGGGCACCGAATCTAACATGGTGATAGAGCATAATTTAGTCCATTTTACATTAATATTATTGATAAATATTTACATGATTTCTGCTTAATTTAGTGCTTTTAATATTATTTTGCAGAAAATGGTGTAAAAGGACACTTTGGAGAAAATACCCCTAAAACTGCCTTATTTGGAGCAAAAGAGAGCAAGCCTGCCAAGTTGAAATCATGTCAAGCTAAATATGGAAAGTTCTAAATAAGGAAAGTGGCAAAGAAGGAAAGAACATTCAGCCAAAGCCATTTGAAATTCAAATTTCAAATCACCAAGTTGCCTTTTCCTTATTCAAGAAGCCATATCTCAAGCTGCCATAATTGAAGAGCCAAAGAAGGAAAGTATTTTGAAATTCAAATCTCCAAGATTCAAATTCAGATATTCAAGATCCCACTCATTAAGGAAGCCAAATCTCAAGATCACATGTTCCCCACTTTATGCCATGCACATTCAAGTTTCCATAAAAGGCTCCACCTTCCTCTTTAGTGAATGGGCACACTCCAAAAACGTGGGCAGCCTCTTGGACACACCTTGGGTAGTATCTTGAAGATCTTGGACAGCAATTAAAAGACTAAAGAGCCCCCACTTGCATGCTCCACGTTTTTGCCTTCACCCATACACAAAGAAGGCACATAACTCACCAAGGGCACTTTGGGAAGTCTCCAAAAGACTCATGGATACTAAAAAGGAAATAGGCAGCCTCTCAACACCTATTTAAAGGCCTCAAGAACACAAGAAGAGGCATAATTCAACTCTCCAAATTCGGCCAAGCAAGGGCAGCCACACTCCAAGGGGCTTCTCCCCTCAATTTCGGTTCTTCTTGCTTTCTTTTCTTTAATTTTCTGTTTTGGTTCAGCCATGAGTGGCTGAAACCTTCTTTCTAGTTGAAGTTTGGTTGAAACTAAGGTTGTTTAAAGGGTTGTGAGATCTGAACAGAAACTTTTGTCTTTGATTTTATTCAATATTCATGCAATTGTGCTTAATTCTAAAGATTGCTTTGTTGTTTTGATCAAATTGGCCCCTTGATTCTTGATTGCAAAGTTAATTGATTGTTGATTAGGATATTTGTTAGTCCGTAATTGCTGGAAATATTCTGATCTAAGAACACTTGGTGTAAAAACCAAGAAATTGCATGATCTAGCAACATCTCATGCGTTTGAGTAGCTAAGGTTTGGATCTTTCTTGTTCTTCATGCAATTGGCAATTGTTTTGATGCCTATGGCCCAAGGACGTTCCTTGGCAATTTGTTGATTAGTAATTGGTTAGAGGACGTTCCCTAATCAATTTATTCATAAGGAAAGACATGGTGGTGAGAAGCGTCTTCCACCCCCATAACCAACCTATTGAGTTAATCAAGATTACCATGTTTCAATGATCAACCCAAACAACCAAAGTGGATCCATATCTTCAACTAGACCTTTCTCTTATTGATTTCCTCTTTTATTTTAGACTACTTACTGTTTTAATTACTTTCATTAGTTGTTAATCAAATCATCTCAAAACCCCTCTTTTTACTTTCCTTGCACTTAACTTTTGTTCTATTTGCAATTACTGCCCTCACTTGTGCTTTCCATTGGTTTGATTGGTCTTGATTAAGATAAATAAATAGGTAATCAATTCTCTGTGGATACGATCCTTCACCACTGTCTACAGTTGTATTTGTAGGTAACCAAGAAGGTTATTTTTGACCGGCTTCGACAACCGCTCCTGTCAAAAATTGGCGCCGTTGCCGGGGAATTGATTTACTTGTTTGTTTATTTTCTTTCATGACCAGATCTGATTCATGGATAAGGCTCGACGACTTCAGCAATCTCAACCATATGGAGGATTCTATGAACAGCCAAGACATGATCCCCACCATGGCTCATACAATCCATATTGGGGAGACCCTCAGAATTATGGCTATGCAAGAGATCAACCAGTTCATGCATATGGAGGATTCTATGAACAGCCAAGACATGATCCCCACCATAACACATACAATCCATATTGGGGAGACCAACCAAACTATGGTTATGTTGAGGCTAACAACTACCAGGATTATCGAGAATATCAAGCCCAACCAGCACCTCCAGTGGACAATAACACTATGAATGAGGTAGTGAAGACCTTACAAATGATCCAACAACAAATGGGTCAAATGGCCACCTCATTAAATGCGATCATGTTAAGAAGAGAGCAAGAACTTCAAGATCTGGAGGATGAAGAGGAAAGTTGGCAAATTCAAGAACAAGCTGCTGAAGAGACACAACCAGAATACTGTTTTTCCAAACAAACAGATCAAACAGAACTCGTTGATAATTCAAATATCATTGATTGTTTGAGCAAGGATAATTTTGATATAAAAGATGATATTCTAACCAATGATTCATGCAGCATCCAGCAGATTGAGGTTGTGCAGACAGAAGACTTTCGGCTGCCAAATACAGATATTCTTCGGCCGCCGAACCAGACTACGTTTCAAACACCAGACGCAATCATCTTTCGGCCGCCGAACTCAGAACTCTTTCGGCCGCCGAATCCGACTACTTTTCAGCTCACCATTCAGTCAGATCTTTAGCGGAAGGAGCAATCTGAAACTCCTTTCATCCTTCCAATGCAAATAGTCCATGCCCAGGAGGAACAAATGGTAGTCCAATGGCCCAAACCAAAGGAGCATGCAGATCAATGCCTTCCCAAACCTCTAGACAAGGTAGAATTTGTTTTGCTTGAACTTGATGCCAAATTGCAGCCACCTATGGAGAAATATCAATTGAAGTTAGAAGTACTAAAAAATGCAAACATAAGAGCTAGAGGCACACCTCATCTGAAAGAGGAGAAGCTCATCATGCTACTTCATGAGTACATGGAGAAAGTAGGATGGTTCATGACCAAATCAAAAGGAGCGCTACACTTTTTGCTCAATGCAATTGGGACTCTTTTCCCTTCCCCAATTACTTGAGCCTTGATCAAGAGGATCGCACCATGCACACCACACCCAGGGAAGTACTCAGTTTCCTTTGTTCTTTTATGTTTCTTATACATTGAGGACAATGCACAATTTAAGTGTGGGGGTGCATATCTCTTAGTTTTTTACTTTTAAGTTTATTTTTGCTTTAATCTTTAGTTTGCTTGCATTAGGCAAAAATTTTTCATTTTTGTTATTTTTATGCTTTCAATAACACACACACAACCACAACCTTCTTCTTTCTTTTTATTTTGCTCTACTCAAACTGATGAACTATGTTAGATGAGTTCTTTCTTGCCATGACCCCATTGATGTGATAACTCTTTAAACTTATGTTGAATCAATTGCAGTGAGTTATATTCATGTTTGAGAATTGCCTTTTGAATTGAATCTTTGAGTTTGCCATGGTGAAAAATATATTGATGACCCTCAATTGATTGAGAATAAATTAAAGTTGTGTGAATGAACTTAATGTGACTTGATTTAGCAATTGGTGTTGATTTGCCCAAATCATTGAGAGAAAGAAAATTCAGCAAAGGCAAAAACCTCAAAAGCACAAATTGAAAATTGTTCTAATGGTCAAAAGACTATGAACAAGGCTAGTAGCCACTTGGATAGGGGACCAACTGAAAAATCTAAAAGTGTTACATCTAAAACAGGTTGGTGACCTTTCCAAGCAAGATCTAAAGTGCAAAAGCCTGAATAAAGTACTTCAAGGTAAGGGCAAGTCAATCCAAAAGCTAGAAAAAGTCTTAACAAACTAATGTGCATGTCTCTCTTGAGGAAAACCAATCCTAGCCATGGTAAGCAAAGGGAAACAAGAAAAAGAGGTAAGTAATCTTCATGCATATATTCTTCACTGCAATGCTTCAAAGTAGGGGTCTAGAGTAAGAGCTTAAGTGGAAATAAGGATCTAGAGTAAGAAAGCTTATTTGACAATGTTTGTTTGCTTGAGGACAAGCAAAAGCTTAAGTATGGGGGTATTTGATAGAGCATAATTTAGTCCACTTTATATTAATATTATTGATAAATATTTACATGATTTCTGCTTAATTTAGTGCTTTTAATATTATTTTGCAGAAAATGGTGTAAAAGGACACTTTGGAGAAAATACCCCTAAAACTGCCTTATTTGGAGCAAAAGAGAGCAAGCCTGCCAAGTTGAAATCATGTCAAGCTAAATATGGAAAGTTCTAAATAAGGAAAGTGGCAAAGAAGGAAAGAACATTCAGCCAAAGCCATTTGAAATTCAAATTTCAAATCACCAAGTTGCCTTTTCCTTATTCAAGAAGCCATATCTCAAGCTGCCATAATTGAAGAGCCAAAGAAGGAAAGTATTTTGAAATTCAAATCTCCAAGATTCAAATTCAGATATTCAAGATCCCACTCATTAAGGAAGCCAAATCTCAAGATCACATGTTCCCCACTTTATGCCATGCACATTCAAGTTTCCATAAAAGGCTCCACCTTCCTCTTTAGTGAATGGGCACACTCCAAAAACGTGGGAAGCCTCTTGGACACACCTTGGGTAGTATCTTGAAGATCTTGGACAGCAATTAAAAGACTAAAGAGCCCCCACTTGCATGCTCCACGTTTTTGCCTTCACCCATACACAAAGAAGGCACATAACTCACCAAGGGCACTTTGGGAAGTCTCCAAAAGACTCATGGATACTAAAAAGGAAATAGGCAGCCTCTCAACACCTATTTAAAGGCCTCAAGAACACAAGAAGAGGCATAATTCAACTCTCCAAATTCGGCCAAGCAAGGGCAGCCACACTCCAAGGGGCTTCTCCCCTCAATTTCGGTTCTTCTTGCTTTCTTTTCTTTAATTTTCTGTTTTGGTTCAGCCATGAGTGGCTGAAACCTTCTTTCTAGTTGAAGTTTGGTTGAAACTAAGGTTGTTTAAAGGGTTGTGAGATCTGAACAGAAACTTTTGTCTTTGATTTTATTCAATATTCATGCAATTGTGCTTAATTCTAAAGATTGCTTTGTTGTTTTGATCAAATTGGCCCCTTGATTCTTGATTGCAAAGTTAATTGATTGTTGATTAGGATATTTGTTAGTCCGTAATTGCTGGAAATATTCTGATCTAAGAACACTTGGTGTAAAAACCAAGAAATTGCATGATCTAGCAACATCTCATGCGTTTGAGTAGCTAAGGTTTGGATCTTTCTTGTTCTTCATGCAATTGGCAATTGTTTTGATGCCTATGGCCCAAGGACGTTCCTTGGCAATTTGTTGATTAGTAATTGGTTAGAGGACGTTCCCTAATCAATTTATTCATAAGGAAAGACATGGTGGTGAGAAGCGTCTTCCACCCCCATAACCAACCTATTGAGTTAATCAAGATTACCATGTTTCAATGATCAACCCAAACAACCAAAGTGGATCCATATCTTCAACTAGACCTTTCTCTTATTGATTTCCTCTTTTATTTTAGACTACTTACTGTTTTAATTACTTTCATTAGTTGTTAATCAAATCATCTCAAAACCCCCCTTTTTACTTTCCTTGCACTTAACTTTTGTTCTACTTGCAATTACTGCCCTCACTTGTGCTTTCCATTGGTTTGATTGGTCTTGATTAAGATAAATAAATAGGTAATCAATTCTCTGTGGATACGATCTTTCACCACTGTCTACAGTTGTATTTGTAGGTAACCAAGAATGTTATTTTTGACCGGCTTCGACAACCGCTCCTGTCACATGGGTGATAGACTTGGCAGTTTTTTGCATGGAAGCTATTAGGCCGAAATCGGGAACCGAATGTAAGGTGGGTGATAGACTTGGCAGTTTTTGGGTTGGAAGCTATTAGGCCGAAATCGGGCAACGGATGTAACATGGGTGATAGACTTGCCAGTTTTTGGGATGGAAGCTATTAGGCCTAAATCGGGCACCGGATGTAACATGGGTGATAGACTTGGCTGTTTTTGGGATGAAAGCTATTAGGCCGAAATCCGGCACCAGATGTAACATGGGTGATAGACTTTCCAGTTTTCGGGATGGAAGCTATTAGCCCGAAATCAGGCACCGAAAGTAACATAGGTGATAGACTTGCCAGTTTTTAGTATGGAAGCTATTAGGCCGAAATCGGGCACAGGATGTAACATGGGTGATAGACTGTCTAGTTTTTGGTATGGAAGCTATTAGGCTGAAATCGGGCACCAGATGTAACATAGGTGATAGACTTGGCAGTGTTTGGGATGGAAGCTATTAAGCCGAAATCGGGCACCGGATGTAACATGGGTGATAGACTTGGCAGTTTTTTGGATGGAAGCTAATAGGCCAAAATCGGGCACCGGATGTAACATGGGTCATAGACTTGGAAGTTTTTCGGATGTAAGCTATTAGGCCGAAATCGGACACCGGATGTAACATGGGGGATAGACTTGGCAGTTTTTGGGATGGAAGCTATTAGGCCGAAATCTGGCGCCGGATGTAGCATGGGTGATAGACTTGGCAGTTTTTGGGATGGAAGCTATTAGGCCGAAATCGGGCACCGGATGTAACATGGGTGATAGACTTGGCAGTTTTTCGGATGAAAGCTATTAGTCCGAAATCGGGCACCGGTTTTAACATGGGTGATAGACTTGGCCGTTTTTGGGATGGAAGCTATTAGGCTGAAATCGAGCACCGGATGTAACATGGGGGATAGACTTCGCAGTTTTTGGGATGTAAGCTATTAGGCCGAAATCGGGCACCGGATGTAACATAGGTGATAGACTTGGTAGTGTCTGGGATGGAAGCTATTAGGACGAAATCGGGCTCCGGATGTAACATGGGTGATAGACTTGGCAGTTTTTGGGATGGAAGCTATTAGGCCGAAATCGGGCACCGGATGTAACATGGGTGATAGACTTGGAAGTTTTTGGGATGGAAGCTATTAGGCCGAAATCGGGCACCAGATGTAACATGGGTGATAGACTTGGCAGTTTTTGGGATGGAAGCTATTAGGCCGAAATCGGGCACCGGATGTAACATGGGTGATAGACTTGGCAGTTTTTAGGATGGAAGCTATTAGGCCGAAATCGGGCACCGAATGTAACATGGGTGATAGACTTGCCAGTTTTCGGGATGGAAGCTATTAGGCCGAAATCGGGCACCGGAAGTAACATGGGTGATAGACTTGCCAGTTTTTAGGATGGAAGCTATTAGGCCGAAATCGGGCACCGGATGTAACATGGGTGATAGACTTGGCAGTTTTTGGGATGGAAGCTATTAGGCCGAAATCGAGCACCGGATGTAACATGGGTGATAGAGTTGGCAGTTTTTGGGATGGAAGCTATTAGCCGAAATCGGGCACCGGATGTAACATGGGTGATAGACTTGGAAGTTTTTGGGATGGAAGCTATTAGGCCGAAATCGGGCACCGGATGTAACATGGGTGATAGACTTGGCAGTGTTTGGGATGGAAGCTATTAGGCCGAAATCGGGCACCGGATGTAACATGGGTGATAGACTTGGCAGTGTTTGGGATGGAAGCTATTAGGCCTGAAATCGGGCACCGGATGTAACATGGGTGATAGACTTGGCAGTTTTTGGGATGAAAGCTATTAGGCCGAAATCGGGCACCAGATGTAACATTGGGTGATAGACTTTCCAGTTTTCGGGATGGAAGCTATTAGCCCGAAATCGGGCACCGGAAGTAACATGGGTGATAGACTTGCCAGTTTTTAGTATGGAAGCTATTAGGCCGAAATCGGGCACCGGATGTAACATGGGTGATAGACTTGGCAGTTTTTGGGTTGGAAGCTATTAGGCCGAAATCGGGCACCGGATGTAACATGGGTGATAGACTTGCCAGTTTTTGGGATGGAAGCTATTAGGCCTAAATCGGGCACAGGATGTAACATGGGTGATAGACTGTCTAGTTTTTGGTATGGAAGCTATTAGGCTGAAATCGGGCACCAGATGTAACATAGGTGATAGACTTGGCAGTGTTTGGGATGGAAGCTATTAAGCCGAAATCGGGCACCGGATGTAACATGGGTGATAGACTTGGCAGTTTTTTGGATGGAAGCTAATAGGCCGAAATCGGGCCCCGGATGTAACATGGGTCATAGACTTGGAAGTTTTTGGGATGTAAGCTATTAGGCCGAAATCGGGCACCGGATGTAACATGGGGGATAGACTTGGCAGTTTTTGGGATGGAAGCTATTAGGCCGAAATCGGGCACCGGATGTAGCATGGGTGATAGACTTGGCAGTTTTTGGGATGGAAGCTATTAGGACGAAATCGGGCACCGGATGTAACATGGGTGATAGACTTGGCAGTTTTTCGGATGGAAGCTATTAGGCCGAAATCAGGCACCGGATGTAACATGGGTGATAGACTTGGAAGTTTTTGGGATGGAAGCTATTAGGCCGAAATCGGGCATCGGATGTAACATGGGTGATAGACTTGGCAGTTTTTGGGTTGGAAGCTATTAGGCCGAAATCGGGCACCGAATGTAACATGGATGATAGACTTGCCAGTTTTCGGGATGGAAGCTATTAGGCCGAAATCGGGCACCGGATGTAACATGGGTGATAGACTTGCCAGTTTTTAGGATGGAAGCTATTAGGCCAAAATCGGGCACCGGATGTAACATGGGTGATAGACTTGGCAGTTTTTGGGATGGAAGCTATTAGGCCGAAATCGGGCACCGGATGTAACATGGGTGATAGACTTGGCAGTTTTTGGGATGGAAGCTATTAGGCCGAAATCGGGCACCGGATGTAACATGGGGGATAGACTTGGAAGTTTTTGGGATGGAAGCTATTAGGCCGAAATCGGGCACCGGATGTAACATGGGTGATAGACTTGGCAGTTTTTGGGATGGAAGCTATTAGGCGGAAATCGGGCACCGGATGTAACATGGGTGATAGACTTGGCAGTGTTTGGGATGGAAGCTATTAGGCCGAAATCGGGCACCGGATGTAACATGGGTGATAGACTTGGCAGTGTTTGGGATGGAAGCTATTAGGATGAAATCGGGCACCGGATGTAACATGGGTGATAGACTTGGCAGTGTTTGGGATTGAAGCTATTAGGCCGAAATCGGGCACCGGATGTAACATGGGTGATAGACTTGGCAGTGTTTTGGATGGAAGCTATTAGGACGAAATCGGGCACCGGATGTAACATGGGTGATAGACTTGGCAGTGTTTGGGATGGAAGCTATTAGGCCGAAATCGGGCACCGGATGTAACATGGGTCATAGACTTGGCAGTATTTGGGATGGAAGCTATTAGGCCGAAATCGGGCACCGGATGTAACATGGGTGATAGACTTGGCAGTGTTTTGGATGGAAGCTATTAGGACGAAATCGGGCACCGGATGTAACATGGGTGATAGACTTGGCAGTGTTTTGGGATGGAAGCTATTAGGCCGAAATCGGGCACAGGATGTAACATGGGTGATAGACTTGGATGTTTTTGGGATGGAAGCTATTAGGCCGAAATTGGGCACCGGATGTAACATGGGTGATAGACTTGCCAGTTTTTGGGATGGAAGCTATTAGGCCTAAATCAAGCACCGGATGTAACATGGGTGATAGACTGTCTAGTTTTTGGTATGGAAGCTATTAGGCTGAAATCGGGCACCAGATATAACATGGGTGCTAGACTTGCCAGTTTTTGGGATGGAAGCTATTAGGCCTAAATCGGGCACCGGATGTAACATAGGTGATAGACTTGGCAGTGTTTGGGATGGAAGCTATTAGGACGAAATCGGGCACCGGATGTAACATGGGTGATAGACTTGGCAGTTTTTGGGATTGAATCTATTAGGCCGAAATCGGGTACCGGATGTAACATGGGTCATAGACTTGGCAGTTTTTGGGATGGAAGCTATTAGGCCGAAATCGGGCACCGGATGTAAAATAGGTGATAGACTTGGCAGTTTTTGGGATGAAAGCTATTAGGCAGAAATCGAGCACCAGATGTAACATGGGTGATAGACTTTCCAGTTTTTGGGATGGAAGCTATTAGCCCGAAATCGGGCACCGGAAGTAACATGGGTTATAGAGTTGCCAGTTTTTAGTATGGAAGCTATTAGGCCGAAATCGGGCACCGGATGTAACATGGGTGATAAACTTGGCAGTTTTTGGGTTGGAAGCGATTAGGCCGAAATCGGGCAACGGATGTAACATGGGTGATAGACTTGCCAGTTTTTGGGATGGAAGCTATTAGGCCTAAATCGGGCACCGGATGTAACATGGGTGATAGACTTGGCAGTTTTTGGGATGAAAGCTATTAGGCCGAAATCGGGCACCAGATGTAACATGGGTGATAGACTTTCCAGTTTTCGGGATGGAAGCTATTAGCCCGAAATCGGGCACCGGAAGTAACATGGGTGATAGACTTGCCAGTTTTTAGTATGGAAGCTATTAGGCCGAAATCGGGCACCGGATGTAACATGGGTGATAGACTTGGCAGTTTTTGGGTTGGAAGCTATTAGGCCGAAATCGGGCACCGGATGTAACATGGGTGATAGACTTGCCAGTTTTTGGGATGGAAGCTATTAGGCCTAAATCGGGCACCGGATGTAACATGTGTGATAGACTGTCTAGTTTTTGGGATGGAAGCTATTAGGCCGAAATCGGGAACCGAATGTAACATGGGTGATAGACTTGGCAATTTTTGGGTTGGAAGCTATTAGTCCAAAATCGGGCAACGGATGTAATATGGGTGATAAACTTGCCAGTTTTTGGGATGGAAGCTATTAGGCCTAAATCGGGCACCGGATGTAACATGGGTGATAGACTTAGCAGTTTTTGGGATGAAAGCTATTAGGCCGAAATCGGGCACCAGATGTAACATGGGTGATAGACTTTCCAGTTTTCGGGATGGAAGCTATTAGCCCGAAATCGGGCACCGGAAGTAACATGGGTGATAGACTTGCCAGTTTTTAGTATGGAAGCTATTAGGCCGAAATCGGGCACCGGATGTAACATGGGTGATAGACTTGGCGGTTTTTGGGTTGGAAGCTATTAGGCCGAAATCGGGCACCGGATGTAACATGGGTGATAGACTTGCCAGTTTTTGGGATGGAAGCTATTAGGCCTAAATCGGGCACAGGATGTAACATGGGTGATAGACTGTCTAGTTTTTGGTATGGAAGCTATTAGGCTGAAATCGGGCACCAGATGTAACATAGGTGATAGACTTGGCAGTGTTTGGGATGGAAGCTACTAAGCCGAAATCGGGCACCGGATGTAACATGGGTGATAGACTTGCCAGTTTTTGGGATGGAAGCTATTA
>NW_025215482.1:385886-405201 GCF_001659605.2 Manihot esculenta | reverse complement strand
AAGCTATTAGGACGAAATCGGCACCGGATTGTAACATGGGTGATAGACTTTGGCAGTGTTTTGGGATGGAAGCTATTAGGCCGAAATCGGGCACCGAATGTAACATGGGTGATAGACTTGGCAGTTTTTGGGATGGAAGCTATTAGGCCGAAATCGGGCACCGGATGTAACATGGGTGATAAGACTTGCCAGTTTTTGGGATGGAAGCTATTAGGCCGAAATCGGGCACCGGATGTAACATGGGTGATAGACTTGGCAGTTTTTGGGATGGAAGCTATTAGGCCGAAATCGGGCACCGGATGTAACATGGGTGATAGACTTGGCAGTTTTTGGGATGGAAGCTATTAGGCCGAAATCGGGCACCGGATGTAACATGGGTGATAGACTTGGCAGTTTTTGGGATGGAAGCTATTAGGCCGAAATCGGGCACCGGATGTAACATGGGTGATAGACTTGGCAGTTTTTGGGATGGAAGCTATTAGGCCGAAATCGGGCACCGGATGTAACATGGGTGATAGACTTGGCAGTTTTGGGATGGAAGCTATTAGGCCGAAATCGGGCACCGGATGTAACATGGGTGATAGACTTGGCAGTTTTTGGGATGGAAGCTATTAGGCCGAAATCGGGCACCCGGATTTGTAACATTGGTGATAGACTTGGCAGTGTTTGGATGGAAGCTATTAGGACGAAATCGGGCACCGGATTGTAACATGGCTGATAGACTTGGCAGTGTTTTGGGATGGAAGCTATTAGGCCGAATCGGGCACCGGATGTAACATGGGGTGATAGACTTGGAAGTTTTTGGGATGGAAGCTATTAGGCCGAAATCGGGCACCGGATGTAACATGGGTGATAGACTTGGCAGTGTTTGGGATGGAAGCTATTAGGACCGAAATCGGGCACCGGAATGTAACATGGGTGATAGACTTGGCAAGTTTTTGGGATGGAAGCTATTAGGCCGAAATCGGGCACCGGATGTAACATGGGTGATAGACTGGCAGTGTTTGGATGGAAGCTATTAGGCCGAAATCGGGCACCGGATGTAACATGGGTGATAGACTTGGCAGTGTTTGGGATGGAAGCTATTAGGCCGAAATCGGGCACCGGATGTAACATGGGTGATAGACTTGGCAGTTTTTGGGATGGAAGCTATTAGGCCGAAATCGGGCACCGGATGTAACATGGGTGATAGACTTGGCAGTTTTGGGATGGAAGCTATTAGGCCGAAATCGGGCACCGGATGTAACATGGGTGATAGACTTGGCAGTTTTTGGGATGGAAGCTATTAGGCCGAAATCGGGCACCGGATGTAACATGGGTGATAGACTTGGAAGTTTTTGGGATGGAAGCTATTAGGCTAAATCGGGCACCGGATGTAACATGGGTGATAGACTTGGCAGTTTTTGGGATGGAAGCTATTAGGCCGAAATCGGGCACCGGATGTAACATGGGTGATAGACTTGGCAGTTTTTGGGATGGAAGCTATTAGGCCGAAATCGGGCACCGGATGTAACATGGGTGATAGACTTGGCAGTTTTTGGGATGGAAGCTATTAGGCCGAAATCGGGCACCGGATGTAACATGGGTGATAGACTTGGCAGTTTTTGGGATGGAAGCTATTAGGCCGAAATCGGGCACCGGATGTAACATGGGTGATAGACTTGGCAGTTTTTGGGATGGAAGCTATTAGGCCGAAATCGGGCACCGGATGTAACATGGGTGATAGACTTGGCAGTTTTTGGGATGGAAGCTATTAGGCCGAAATCGGGCACCGGATGTAACATGGGTGATAGACTTGGCAGTTTTTGGGATGGAAGCTATTAGGCCGAAATCGGGCACCGGATGTAACATGGGTGATAGACTTGGCAGTTTTTGGGATGGAAGCTATTAGGCCGAAATCGGGCACCGGATGTAACATGGGTGATAGACTTGGCAGTTTTTGGGATGGAAGCTATTAGGCCGAAATCGGGCACCGGATGTAACATGGGTGATAGACTTGGCAGTTTTTGGGATGGAAGCTATTAGGCCGAAATCGGGCACCGGATGTAACATGGGTGATAGACTTGGCAGTTTTTGGGATGGAAGCTATTAGGCCGAAATCGGGCACCGGATGTAACATGGGTGATAGACTTGGCAGTTTTTGGGATGGAAGCTATTAGGCCGAAATCGGGCACCGGATGTAACATGGGTGATAGACTTGGCAGTTTTTGGGATGGAAGCTATTAGGCCGAAATCGGGCACCGGATGTAACATGGTGATAGACTTGGCAGTTTTTGGGATGGAAGCTATTAGGCCGAAATCGGGCACCGGATGTAACATGGGTGATAGACTTGGCAGTTTTTGGGATGGAAGCTATTAGGCCGAAATCGGGCACCGGATGTAACATGGGTGATAGACTTGGCAGTTTTTGGGATGGAAGCTATTAGGCCGAAATCGGGCACCGGATGTAACATGGGTGATAGACTTGGCAGTTTTTGGGATGGAAGCTATTAGGCCGAAATCGGGCACCGGATGTAACATGGGTGATAGACTTGGCAGTTTTTGGGATGGAAGCTATTAGGCCGAAATCGGGCACCGGATGTAACATGGGTGATAGACTTGGCAGTTTTTGGGATGGAAGCTATTAGGCCGAAATCGGGCACCGGATGTAACATGGGTGATAGACTTGGCAGTGTTTTGGGATGGAAGCTATTAGGCCGAAATCGGGCACCGGATGTAACATGGGTGATAGACTTGGCAGTTTTTGGGATGGAAGCTATTAGGCCGAAATCGGGCACCGGATGTAACATGGGTGATAGACTTGGCAGTTTTTGGGATGGAAGCTATTAGGCCGAAATCGGGCACCGGATGTAACATGGGTGATAGACTTGGCAGTTTTTGGGATGGAAGCTATTAGGCCGAAATCGGGCACCGGATGTAACATGGGTGATAGACTTGGCAGTTTTTGGGATGGAAGCTATTAGGCCGAAATCGGGCACCGGATGTAACATGGGTGATAGACTTGGCAGTTTTTGGGATGGAAGCTATTAGGCCGAAATCGGGCACCGGATGTAACATGGGTGATAGACTTGGCAGTTTTTGGGATGGAAGCTATTAGGCCGAAATCGGGCACCGGATGTAACATGGGTGATAGACTTGGCAGTTTTTGGGATGGAAGCTATTAGGCCGAAATCGGGCACCGGATGTAACATGGGTGATAGACTTGGCAGTTTTTGGGATGGAAGCTATTAGGCCGAAATCGGGCACCGGATGTAACATGGGTGATAGACTTGGCAGTTTTTGGGATGGAAGCTATTAGGCCGAAATCGGGCACCGGATGTAACATGGGTGATAGACTTGGCAGTTTTTGGGATGGAAGCTATTAGGCCGAAATCGGGCACCGGATGTAACATGGGTGATAGACTTGGCAGTTTTTGGGATGGAAGCTATTAGGCCGAAATCGGGCACCGGATGTAACATGGGTGATAGACTTGGCAGTTTTTGGGATGGAAGCTATTAGGCCGAAATCGGGCACCGGATGTAACATGGGTGATAGACTTGGCAGTTTTTGGGATGGAAGCTATTAGGCCGAAATCGGGCACCGGATGTAACATGGGTGATAGACTTGGCAGTTTTTGGGATGGAAGCTATTAGGCCGAAATCGGGCACCGGATGTAACATGGGTGATAGACTTGGCAGTTTTTGGGATGGAAGCTATTAGGCCGAAATCGGGCACCGGATGTAACATGGGTGATAGACTTGGCAGTTTTTGGGATGGAAGCTATTAGGCCGAAATCGGGCACCGGATGTAACATGGGTGATAGACTTGGCAGTTTTTGGGATGGAAGCTATTAGGCCGAAATCGGGCACCGGATGTAACATGGGTGATAGACTTGGCAGTTTTTGGGATGGAAGCTATTAGGCCGAAATCGGGCACCGGATGTAACATGGGTGATAGACTTGGCAGTTTTTGGGATGGAAGCTATTAGGCCGAAATCGGGCACCGGATGTAACATGGGTGATAGACTTGGCAGTTTTTGGGATGGAAGCTATTAGGCCGAAATCGGGCACCGGATGTAACATGGGTGATAGACTTGGCAGTTTTTGGGATGGAAGCTATTAGGCCGAAATCGGGCACCGGATGTAACATGGGTGATAGACTTGGCAGTTTTTGGGATGGAAGCTATTAGGCCGAAATCGGGCACCGGATGTAACATGGGTGATAGACTTGGCAGTTTTTGGGATGGAAGCTATTAGGCCGAAATCGGGCACCGGATGTAACATGGGTGATAGACTTGGCAGTTTTTGGGATGGAAGCTATTAGGCCGAAATCGGGCACCGGATGTAACATGGGTGATAGACTTGGCAGTTTTTGGGATGGAAGCTATTAGGCCGAAATCGGGCACCGGATGTAACATGGGTGATAGACTTGGCAGTTTTTGGGATGGAAGCTATTAGGCCGAAATCGGGCACCGGATGTAACATGGGTGATAGACTTGGCAGTTTTTGGGATGGAAGCTATTAGGCCGAAATCGGGCACCGGATGTAACATGGGTGATAGACTTGGCAGTTTTTGGGATGGAAGCTATTAGGCCGAAATCGGGCACCGGATGTAACATGGGTGATAGACTTGGCAGTTTTTGGGATGGAAGCTATTAGGCCGAAATCGGGCACCGGATGTAACATGGGTGATAGACTTGGCAGTTTTTGGGATGGAAGCTATTAGGCCGAAATCGGGCACCGGATGTAACATGGGTGATAGACTTGGCAGTTTTTGGGATGGAAGCTATTAGGCCGAAATCGGGCACCGGATGTAACATGGGTGATAGACTTGGCAGTTTTTGGGATGGAAGCTATTAGGCCGAAATCGGGCACCGGATGTAACATGGGTGATAGACTTGGCAGTTTTTGGGATGGAAGCTATTAGGCCGAAATCGGGCACCGGATGTAACATGGGTGATAGACTTGGCAGTTTTTGGGATGGAAGCTATTAGGCCGAAATCGGGCACCGGATGTAACATGGGTGATAGACTTGGCAGTTTTTGGGATGGAAGCTATTAGGCCGAAATCGGGCACCGGATGTAACATGGGTGATAGACTTGGCAGTTTTTGGGATGGAAGCTATTAGGCCGAAATCGGGCACCGGATGTAACATGGGTGATAGACTTGGCAGTTTTTGGGATGGAAGCTATTAGGCCGAAATCGGGCACCGGATGTAACATGGGTGATAGACTTGGCAGTTTTTGGGATGGAAGCTATTAGGCCGAAATCGGGCACCGGATGTAACATGGGTGATAGACTTGGCAGTGTTTGGGATGGAAGCTATTAGGCCGAAATCGGGCACCGGATGTAACATGGGTGATAGACTTGGCAGTGTTTGGGATGGAAGCTATTAGGCCGAAATCGGGCACCGGATGTAACATGGGTGATAGACTTGGCAGTTTTTGGGATGGAAGCTATTAGGCCGAAATCGGGCACCGGATGTAACATGGGTGATAGACTTGGCAGTTTTTGGGATGGAAGCTATTAGGCCGAAATCGGGCACCGGATGTAACATGGGTGATAGACTTGGCAGTGTTTTGGGATGGAAGCTATTAGGCCGAAATCGGGCACCGGATGTAACATGGGTGATAGACTTGGCAGTGTTTTGGGATGGAAGCTATTAGGCCGAAATCGGGCACCGGATGTAACATGGGTGATAGACTTGGCAGTGTTTTGGGATGGAAGCTATTAGGCCGAAATCGGGCACCGGATGTAACATGGGTGATAGACTTGGCAGTGTTTTGGGATGGAAGCTATTAGGCCGAAATCGGGCACCGGATGTAACATGGGTGATAGACTTGGCAGTGTTTTGGATGGAAGCTATTAGGCCGAAATCGGGCACCGGATGTAACATGGGTGATAGACTTGGCAGTGTTTTGGGATGGAAGCTATTAGGCCGAAATCGGGCACCGGATGTAACATGGGTGATAGACTTGCAGTTTTTGGGATGGAAGCTATTAGGCCGAAATCGGGCACCGGATGTAACATGGGTGATAGACTTGGCAGTTTTTGGATGGAAGCTATTAGGCCGAAATCGGGCACCGGATGTAACATGGGTGATAGACTTGGCAGTTTTTGGGATGGAAGCTATTAGGCCGAAATCGGGCACCGGATGTAACATGGGTGATAGACTTGGCAGTTTTTGGGATGGAAGCTATTAGGCCGAAATCGGGCACCGGATGTAACATGGGTGATAGACTTGGCAGTTTTTGGGATGGAAGCTATTAGGCCGAAATCGGGCACCGGATGTAACATGGGTGATAGACTTGGCAGTTTTTGGGATGGAAGCTATTAGGCCGAAATCGGGCACCGGATGTAACATGGGTGATAGACTTGGCAGTTTTGGGATGGAAGCTATTAGGCCGAAATCGAGCACCGGATGTAACATGGGTGATAGACTTGGCAGTTTTTGGGATGGAAGCTATTAGGCCGAAATCGGGCACCGGATGTAACATGGGTGATAGACTTGGCAGTTTTTGGGATGGAAGCTATTAGGCCGAAATCGGGCACCGGATGTAACATGGGTGATAGACTTGGCAGTTTTTGGGATGGAAGCTATTAGGCCGAAATCGGGCACCGGATGTAACATGGGTGATAGACTTGGCAGTTTTTGGGATGGAAGCTATTAGGCCGAAATCGGGCACCGGATGTAACATGGGTGATAGACTTGGCAGTTTTTGGGATGGAAGCTATTAGGCCGAAATCGGGCACCGGATGTAACATGGGTGATAGACTTGGCAGTTTTTGGGATGGAAGCTATTAGGCCGAAATCGGGCACCGGATGTAACATGGGTGATAGACTTGGCAGTTTTTGGGATGGAAGCTATTAGGCCGAAATCGGGCACCGGATGTAACATGGGTGATAGACTTGGCAGTTTTTGGGATGGAAGCTATTAGGCCGAAATCGGGCACCGGATGTAACATGGGTGATAGACTTGGCAGTTTTTGGGATGGAAGCTATTAGGCCGAAATCGGGCACCGGATGTAACATGGGTGATAGACTTGGCAGTTTTTGGGATGGAAGCTATTAGGCCGAAATCGGGCACCGGATGTAACATGGGTGATAGACTTGGCAGTTTTTGGGATGGAAGCTATTAGGCCGAAATCGGGCACCGGATGTAACATGGGTGATAGACTTGGCAGTTTTTGGGATGGAAGCTATTAGGCCGAAATCGGGCACCGGATGTAACATGGGTGATAGACTTGGCAGTTTTTGGGATGGAAGCTATTAGGCCGAAATCGGGCACCGGATGTAACATGGGTGATAGACTTGGCAGTTTTTGGGATGGAAGCTATTAGGCCGAAATCGGGCACCGGATGTAACATGGGTGATAGACTTGGCAGTTTTTGGGATGGAAGCTATTAGGCCGAAATCGGGCACCGGATGTAACATGGGTGATAGACTTGGCAGTTTTTGGGATGGAAGCTATTAGGCCGAAATCGGGCACCGGATGTAACATGGGTGATAGACTTGGCAGTTTTTGGGATGGAAGCTATTAGGCCGAAATCGGGCACCGGATGTAACATGGGTGATAGACTTGGCAGTTTTTGGGATGGAAGCTATTAGGCCGAAATCGGGCACCGGATGTAACATGGGTGATAGACTTGGCAGTTTTTGGGATGGAAGCTATTAGGCCGAAATCGGGCACCGGATGTAACATGGGTGATAGACTTGGCAGTTTTTGGGATGGAAGCTATTAGGCCGAAATCGGGCACCGGATGTAACATGGGTGATAGACTTGGCAGTTTTTGGGATGGAAGCTATTAGGCCGAAATCGGGCACCGGATGTAACATGGGTGATAGACTTGGCAGTTTTTGGGATGGAAGCTATTAGGCCGAAATCGGGCACCGGATGTAACATGGGTGATAGACTTGGCAGTTTTTGGGATGGAAGCTATTAGGCCGAAATCGGGCACCGGATGTAACATGGGTGATAGACTTGGCAGTTTTTGGGATGGAAGCTATTAGGCCGAAATCGGGCACCGGATGTAACATGGGTGATAGACTTGGCAGTTTTTGGGATGGAAGCTATTAGGCCGAAATCGGGCACCGGATGTAACATGGGTGATAGACTTGGCAGTTTTTGGGATGGAAGCTATTAGGCCGAAATCGGGCACCGGATGTAACATGGGTGATAGACTTGGCAGTTTTTGGGATGGAAGCTATTAGGCCGAAATCGGGCACCGGATGTAACATGGGTGATAGACTTGGCAGTTTTTGGGATGGAAGCTATTAGGCCGAAATCGGGCACCGGATGTAACATGGGTGATAGACTTGGCAGTTTTTGGGATGGAAGCTATTAGGCCGAAATCGGGCACCGGATGTAACATGGGTGATAGACTTGGCAGTTTTTGGGATGGAAGCTATTAGGCCGAAATCGGGCACCGGATGTAACATGGGTGATAGACTTGGCAGTTTTTGGGATGGAAGCTATTAGGCCGAAATCGGGCACCGGATGTAACATGGGTGATAGACTTGGCAGTTTTTGGGATGGAAGCTATTAGGCCGAAATCGGGCACCGGATGTAACATGGGTGATAGACTTGGCAGTTTTTGGGATGGAAGCTATTAGGCCGAAATCGGGCACCGGATGTAACATGGGTGATAGACTTGGCAGTTTTTGGGATGGAAGCTATTAGGCCGAAATCGGGCACCGGATGTAACATGGGTGATAGACTTGGCAGTTTTTGGGATGGAAGCTATTAGGCCGAAATCGGGCACCGGATGTAACATGGGTGATAGACTTGGCAGTTTTTGGGATGGAAGCTATTAGGCCGAAATCGGGCACCGGATGTAACATGGGTGATAGACTTGGCAGTTTTTGGGATGGAAGCTATTAGGCCGAAATCGGGCACCGGATGTAACATGGGTGATAGACTTGGCAGTTTTTGGGATGGAAGCTATTAGGACCGAAATCGGGCACCGGATGTAACATGGGTGATAGACTTGGCAGTTTTTGGGATGGAAGCTATTAGGCCGAAATCGGGCACCGGATGTAACATGGGTGATAGACTTGGCAGTTTTTGGGATGGAAGCTATTAGGCCGAAATCGGGCACCGGATGTAACATGGGTGATAGACTTGGCAGTTTTTGGGATGGAAGCTATTAGGCCGAAATCGGGCACCGGATGTAACATGGGTGATAGACTTGGCAGTTTTTGGGATGGAAGCTATTAGGCCGAAATCGGGCACCGGATGTAACATGGGTGATAGACTTGGCAGTTTTTGGGATGGAAGCTATTAGGCCGAAATCGGGCACCGGATGTAACATGGGTGATAGACTTGGCAGTTTTTGGGATGGAAGCTATTAGGCCGAAATCGGGCACCGGATGTAACATGGGTGATAGACTTGGCAGTGTTTGGGATGGAAGCTATTAGGACGAAATCGGGCACCGGATGTAACATGGGTGATAGACTTGGCAGTTTTTGGGATGGAAGCTATTAGGCCGAAATCGGGCACCGGATGTAACATGGGTGATAGACTTGGCAGTTTTTGGGATGGAAGCTATTAGGCCGAAATCGGGCACCGGATGTAACATGGGTGATAGACTTGGCAGTTTTTGGGATGGAAGCTATTAGGCCGAAATCGGGCACCGGATGTAACATGGGTGATAGACTTGGCAGTGTTTTGGGATGGAAGCTATTAGGACGAAATCGGGCACCGGATGTAACATGGGTGATAGACTTGGCAGTTTTTGGGATGGAAGCTATTAGGCCGAAATCGGGCACCGGATGTAACATGGGTGATAGACTTGAAGTTTTTGGGATGGAAGCTATTAGGCCGAAATCGGGCACCGGATGTAACATGGGTGATAGACTGGCAGTTTTTGGGATGGAAGCTATTAGGCCGAAATCGGGCACCGGATGTAACATGGGTGATAGACTTGGCAGTTTTTGGGATGGAAGCTATTAGGCCGAAATCGGGCACCGGATGTAACATGGGTGATAGACTTGGCAGTTTTTGGGATGGAAGCTATTAGGCCGAAATCGGGCACCGGATGTAACATGGGTGATAGACTTGGCAGTTTTTGGGATGGAAGCTATTAGGCCGAAATCGGGCACCGGATGTAACATGGGTGATAGACTTGGCAGTTTTTGGGATGGAAGCTATTAGGCCGAAATCGGGCACCGGATGTAACATGGGTGATAGACTTGGCAGTTTTTGGGATGGAAGCTATTAGGCCGAAATCGGGCACCGGATGTAACATGGGTGATAGACTTGGCAGTTTTTGGGATGGAAGCTATTAGGCCGAAATCGGGCACCGGATGTAACATGGGTGATAGACTTGGCAGTGTTTGGGATGGAAGCTATTAGGCCGAAATCGGGCACCGGATGTAACATGGGTGATAGACTTGGCAGTTTTTGGGATGGAAGCTATTAGGCCGAAATCGGGCACCGGATGTAACATGGGTGATAGACTTGGCAGTTTTTGGGATGGAAGCTATTAGGCCGAAATCGGGCACCGGATGTAACATGGGTGATAGACTTGGCAGTTTTTGGGATGGAAGCTATTAGGCCGAAATCGGGCACCGGATGTAACATGGGTGATAGACTTGGCAGTTTTTGGGATGGAAGCTATTAGGCCGAAATCGGGCACCGGATGTAACATGGGTGATAGACTTGGCAGTTTTTGGGATGGAAGCTATTAGGCCGAAATCGGGCACCGGATGTAACATGGGTGATAGACTTGGCAGTTTTTGGGATGGAAGCTATTAGGCCGAAATCGGGCACCGGATGTAACATGGGTGATAGACTTGGCAGTTTTTGGGATGGAAGCTATTAGGCCGAAATCGGGCACCGGATGTAACATGGGTGATAGACTTGGAAGTTTTTGGGATGGAAGCTATTAGGCCGAAATCGGGCACCGGATGTAACATGGGTGATAGACTTGGCAGTTTTTGGGATGGAAGCTATTAGGCCGAAATCGGGCACCGGATGTAACATGGGTGATAGACTTGGCAGTTTTTGGGATGGAAGCTATTAGGCCGAAATCGGGCACCGGATGTAACATGGGTGATAGACTTGGCAGTTTTGGGATGGAAGCTATTAGGCCGAAATCGGGCACCGGATGTAACATGGGTGATAGACTTGGCAGTTTTTGGGATGGAAGCTATTAGGCCGAAATCGGGCACCGGATGTAACATGGGTGATAGACTTGGCAGTTTTTGGGATGGAAGCTATTAGGCCGAAATCGGGCACCGGATGTAACATGGGTGATAGACTTGGCAGTTTTTGGGATGGAAGCTATTAGGCCGAAATCGGGCACCGGATGTAACATGGGTGATAGACTTGGCAGTTTTTGGGATGGAAGCTATTAGGCCGAAATCGGGCACCGGATGTAACATGGGTGATAGACTTGGCAGTTTTTGGGATGGAAGCTATTAGGCCGAAATCGGGCACCGGATGTAACATGGGTGATAGACTTGGCAGTTTTTGGGATGGAAGCTATTAGGCCGAAATCGGGCACCGGATGTAACATGGGTGATAGACTTGGCAGTTTTTGGGATGGAAGCTATTAGGCCGAAATCGGGCACCGGATGTAACATGGGTGATAGACTTGGAAGTTTTTGGGATGGAAGCTATTAGGCCGAAATCGGGCACCGGATGTAACATGGGTGATAGACTTGGCAGTTTTTGGGATGGAAGCTATTAGGCCGAAATCGGGCACCGGATGTAACATGGGTGATAGACTTGGAAGTTTTTGGGATGGAAGCTATTAGGCCGAAATCGGGCACCGGATGTAACATGGGTGATAGACTTGGCAGTTTTTGGGATGGAAGCTATTAGGCCGAAATCGGGCACCGGATGTAACATGGGTGATAGACTTGGCAGTTTTTGGGATGGAAGCTATTAGGCTGAAATCGGGCACCGGATGTAACATGGGTGATAGACTTGGCAGTTTTTGGGATGGAAGCTATTAGGACGAAATCGGGCACCGGATGTAACATGGGTGATAGACTTGGCAGTTTTTGGGATGGAAGCTATTAGGCCGAAATCGGGCACCGGATGTAACATGGGTGATAGACTTGGCAGTTTTTGGGATGGAAGCTATTAGTCTGAAATCGAGCACCGGATGTAACATGGGGGATAGACTTGGCAGTTTTTGGGATGGAAGCTATTAGGGCGAAATCGGGCACCGGATGTAAAATAGGTGATAGACTTGGCAGTGTTTGGGATGGAAGCTATTAGGACGAAATCGGGCACGGGATGAAACATGGGTGATAGACTTGGCAGTTTTTTGGATGGAAGCTATTAGGCCGAAATCGGGCACCGGTTGTAATATGGGTGATAGACTTGGCCGTTTTTGGGATGCAAGCTATTAGGCTGAAATCGAGCACCGGATGTAACATGGGGGATAGACTTGGCAGTTCTTGGGATGCAAGCTATTAGGCCGAAATCGGGCACCGGATGTAAAATAGGTGATAGACTTGGCAGTGTTTGGGATGGAAGCTATTAGGACGAAATCGGGCACCGGATGTAACAAGGGTGATAGACTTGGCAGTTTTTGGAATGGAAGCTATTAGGCCGAAATCGTGCACCGGATGTAACATGGGTGATAGACTTGAAAGTTTTTGGGATGGAAGCTATTAGGCCGAAATCGGGCACCGGATGTAACATGGGTGATAGACTTGGCAGTTTTTGGGATGGAAGCTATTAGGCCGAAATCGGGCACCGGATGTAACATGGGTGATAGACTTGGCAGTGTTTTGGGATGGAAGCTATTAGGCCGAAATCGGGCACCGGATGTAACATGGGTGATAGACTTGGCAGTGTTTGGGATGGAAGCTATTAGGCCGAAATCGGGCACCGGATGTAACATGGGTGATAGACTTGGCAGTTTTTGGGATGGAAGCTATTAGGCCGAAATCGGGCACCGGATGTAACATGGGTGATAGACTTGGCAGTTTTGGGATGGAAGCTATTAGGCCGAAATCGGGCACCGGATGTAACATGGGTGATAGACTTGGCAGTGTTTTGGGATGGAAGCTATTAGGCCGAAATCGGGCACCGGATGTAACATGGGTGATAGACTTGGCAGTGTTTTGGGATGGAAGCTATTAGGCCGAAATCGGGCACCGGATGTAACATGGGTGATAGACTTGGCAGTGTTTAGGATGGAAGCTATTAGGCCGAAATCGGGCACCGGATGTAACATGGGTGATAGACTGTCTAGTTTTTTGGGATGGAACCTATTAGGCTGAAATCGGGCACCGGATGTAACATGGGTGATAGACTTGCCAGTTTTTGGGATGGAAGCTATTAGGCCGAAATCGGGCACCGGATGTAACATGGGTGATAGACTTGCCAGTTTTTGGGATGGAAGCTATTAGGCCTAAATCGGGCACCGGATGTAACATGGGTGATAGACTGTCTATGTAATACCCGGCTAGTTCAGACATCGGAGTTCCTACCGTCCGGTGGAATTTTGAATGTCAGAGTTTCCCTGAAGGGTAGAGTGAAGGTTTTCTAAAATGTTTTGATATGTTTTAAGTTTTTGAGTTGAAAAGGAAATGAGTTTTTAAGAGAAAAGGCTAAGGAAGATTTTCCCACTTTCGGCCCCCTAAAGTTAAAGTTCGGCTGCCGAAAGTACCCCACGTTCGGCCCCCTAAACTTAAGGTTCGGCCCCCTAAAGTGGTGAGGTGTTGCATGGAGCTTTGGCCACCCAACGTGAAGCGGTGGTGCACTTTTAAAGGTGCTTTTGGCCGACTAAGGAGGTGCTTAGGCTCTCCTTTGGTTCAGGAACTTGCTCATGCTTTCTCTCAATGATCTTCCATAGTTTTACATCAAATCTTTCAAAGAAAAGTAGGTTTTAAGTGAGTTAAAGGGAGTTTTGAGAAGTTGTGGAGTTTAGGAGCTTGTGAAGCTTGAATCTCCATCTCTTCAAGTTAGGAGTCACGCCAGCCTTTGTTCTTCAATAGGTAAGTGTGAATCCTTGGTTTTAATTATGTTTTAAATGAGTTTGATGAGGGGAAAGGGGAGTTGTGCATGTGTATGCATGAGTTGTGCATATTAGGGTGTATGGATCCTATGCTTTGTTTGTGGTTGTTGTGTGTTATTTGTTGGAGTTTTAATGTGTTTAAGACTCCTATATGCATGATTAAGTGTTTAGAGTATGTTTGGAGAGGTTGGATGCATGTTTGGAGGGTTGAAGTTCGGATGGCAGGCGTTCTTGTGCACGAAACTGAGTTCTGGATGAACCCAGGTTCGGCCCCCGAAAGTCCAAGTTAGGCCGCCGAACATGCCTGACTTTCGTCTCTGGAGGAAACATTCGGCCGCCGAAGGTGCTGCCGAAGGTGCCCTGTCCAGCTTTCCTTTGCTTGTTTTGCATGCATGTTTTGAGGTGTTTTAAGGGGTCTTAAGGGGAGATGTTTAGAGGTATGTTAGAGTATGTTGGTCCCTCACTTGAGTCCATCTGTGTAGGCACAGAACAGAGGAACCAGAGAGAGCAGCAGTGAGTGTTGCTTCAGAGTTTGCAGAGTTAGCCCAGGGTTAGCCAAGCATTGGCTAGAGGTGAGTAGAACTAAACTTAATCTTTTATTAAAGAAACATAATGCTTTAGCATAGTTCATGCATCATGAATGCTATGATATGTATTAGGGTGATTGCATTAGAATCACGAATGTGAAGCATTGCATATTATGTGATCAGAGATTAGGTGGACCCAGGCGACTCCAATAGCCTAAGCTTCGGCTCCTGTCATTGTGTCAGGTCAGTTGGGCAATTACTTGTTGGAATGCCCTGTGTAGCTCCTTTGGGGGGCCAGTGTTGACAGAGGGTATTTTTGGGGTCATGTCTACCTTAGTGGGGATTGGACCAAGGCGACTTCAATAGCCCGTCGAGGGAGTTTTGGGGTCATGTCTAATCCAAGATATATTGAGATGCTTGTGTTGTGATGCATTTTCATATATAGTGCGTATGAATGAACTGTTTTCAATGTTTCTACTCACTGGGCTTTAGAAGCTCATCCCTTTCCCTTAATCCCAGTTTTGCAGGTACAGGGTTAGCTGGGAAGTCAGAAGCATCAGAGTGTTGGCTTCAGTATGTTTGTGTATAGCATAGTGTGGACATGATGTATGTAAAAGGATATATGTAAAGTGATGTAATAGTTAGTCAGTTAAGGTATAAATGTATTAGAATGTGCTTTTGCCTATTGTCTATAGTATGTTTTATCCCTTGTCTATGCATGTATCCTGTTTTCAGTTTAATGATGAGCAATGAGTCAAACCAGGCTTAATAACATGTTGTGTTTCGAAAACCCAGTGAATTATAACTGTGAGGGAAGACAGGGATTACTTCCTTTGACCCAAGACCAGTGCAATAGGAAAGACCAGGTTTGATTCCTGTGATCCACAGAGTAGACCACTAGAGAAGACCAGGTTTGATTCCTGTGACTCTATGGTAACCAAGTTAACTTATGATATGCTGACCCTTACAGAGTGGGTTCTATGCTGCAGAGCGCATAGGGTATGGAGGTTACTTGGTAAAGCATCACTGGTGTATTATAGATAGCCAGAGGGCTAGTTCAGATTAGTATATCTGAGCATTTGGTTCATATGGTTGGACCTATAGGACAGTGTTTTAAAGGTTAAGTCTGGTAGTTTTAAAGACAAGTTTTAAAAAGTAATAGTCCAGTCGGATCATGTATGGGATTTTAACAGGTACACAGAGTTCATAGCAGGCTTACTACGGGTCCCGGCGGCCTTAAGCCGATCTGGATCCTAGTGCCGAGCAGTTTGGGCCGTTACAAAGAGGGTACCGGTTTCCGGGCTGTTACAGTTGGTATCAGAGCAGAGGTTCCTCATTAGTACGATGTTTTACATCGGAAAGAGGTTGGTCTAGAGGTCATAGTAAGGCAAAACACAATAAGTAAAATCATGTCCACTAAGATAGGAAGTTGTTTTGCATGCTGATGTGGAATACTCATGCTTATTAATGTTATGCTATGTAATGCATGTATATATTGTAAATTCATGTGTTTTCATATGAACATGTGTGCTAATGTTTGTTTCTTGATGTGTTGTTATTCAGGAGAACTAGGATGAGTGGAGCTAGTTATTCTGTGGAATCAGACCCATCTGAAGGATCTTTTGAGGAAAACAGGGAAAGAATGGATGTAAGGAGAGAGATAGAATTAGATGTGCAAAGAAAGGATATAGGAGTGCAAGTGAATATGGACGAAGAGTCTGTAGATGATACCCAGAATAAGGATGCCAGGATCTCTAGTTCAGGAGAAGTTGACCCCTCTATTTTGAGTACAGCTGCTAAAAGGGGGAAAAAGAAAGTCAGAGGCCTTAAAGGGTCAAAGAAGAGGGAGTTTTGGAATAAGTTAAAGTCAGGGTTGGGTTCGAGTTCTAATAGGGATAGCTTTAGATGTGAGAGGTGTGGAAGGCTGCATAAGGGAGTTTGTCTTGCAGGGACAACAGCATGTTTTAGGTGTGGTCAGGAGGGACATGTAGTTCGTGAGTGTCGTACTGCACCTTGGATAGCTCAGTCTCAGCGGACATTTTTAAGTAGAGTTGTTCAACAGGAGGCAGCCACATCAGACCCAGTAGTGCCAGGTATGTTCATTTTGTTATGAATGTTCTGATGTGTTTTGAGGATTCTGATAGGATGTCTTTTGTTGTAATCGAAGTAAAAGATAAATAGATAGAATTTCAAAGAAGAGTTAAAGAGAGAGTTATTATGAGATGTTAGGATCTCAGGTTTTCATAAACCTAGGCATAGTGAGAATTGATTTCTCAAGAAGAATAAGAGTAAATAAGGCAGAAAATAGAACAAGAAGTAAAAAGAGTAACAGTAAGTATGAATAAGTAGAAGGATAAGATGGGTCAGAGTAAGAGGAAAAGAAAAGGAAGGTAAGTTCATAAAGAGACTAGAGTTAGTCTGGGATTAGATGGTGGTGAGGCTGAGGAAGAAGGGAGAGCCTTTTCTTCAGTAAATTCCCGAGGGAAGTTCCATTAGCTTTAGCTTGGATCTGCACCCTGACTCAGTAGGAGGCAAACACATCATACATGGTGACGTCAGATGCGTTCACTTGGAAGTGTTCAGATGTGTATGCTGTTTGTTTTGGACCCAGTGTTTCACTTTCCTTGTTGTTTATGAGCCATTGATAGAATGGATTTGATGACTTCTGGGCTTAGAGTGTTTTTCTCAGGGTCAGTAGACCTGAATATGATCCATCTGATGCAGAGTTAGTCAGTTTAGTTCAGAGTTTATACAGAGTAGGCGATGCGATCCAGCTGACCTTATGGTTCTAGGGGTGACTGATGATGTCAACCTAGGGCGGATTGGCTAGCTACTCATAGTACTACCTGTGTCCGCAGAGACAAGGTAGGAGAGTTTAGAGCTCAGGATGGATCAATAGTTAGTCCTTAAAAAGGACAGAGTATAGAGGAATAGAGTACAGTATAGATGCCTAGAAGTTGATATCAGTCCCGCAGGCTCATCGTTAGACAGGAAAAGTTGTCAGAGGGTTCTAACTCTTGTGAGCAAGTTTGTCAGGACAGGGAATCAGCCTCAGTACCCTTTACTAGAGAGAGAGTTCTAGATGTTTCCCAGATGATCTGTCAGGTTTACCATCTGTTAGAGAATTAGAGGTTGGAATGAGAATGATATCTGGCCGCAGAATCATTTCTTTCCTTCTACCCTACAGGATGGCACCTGCAGAGAAAGAGAGAGTTCAGAAGAGTCAGAAAAGTATAAGAGAGCTTAGTGGATAAAGGGTGTATCTGACTTAGTACCTCACCCTGGAAGATTCCAGTGTTGTTGTGGAAAACGAAGGATAGACTCTTGAGATTTTGTTATAACTGTTTACAGTTAACAGGGTCACTACTAAGCAATTACAGGTGTTCCTAGATAGGATTGATTGATCTACTAACTGTTCTAATCAAAGAAGATTGGATTGCAGATTGGTATGATCAGAGTACAGATTGGAGCAATACCTGTTGAGAGTTAGAGATTAAGTCAGTTTAGTAAAGAAGAAGAAAGGCGGGCAAGGATCAGTATTACAAGGTTGGTAATACAGATTGGTAGAAAAGATTGATGATCTATTGGAACTGTTAGTGGAAACTGGTTGTGATTCCAGTGTGATTACGGATTGGTATCATTACAGATTTGTATCTGTTAAGAATTAAAAGTGAGAGTTTTCACAAAGAGATTAGTTTAGTTAAGAGAAAGAAAAGAAGAATAAGGATCAGAGTAGCGCAGCGAAAGCTGTGGAGTTCAGAAAAAGGTTATGAGTATAAACTCAGATCAGGAGAATAGAGGTATAGATTCTCTCTTTAGAGAGAAGTGATAGGCTTTACTTGCTTATCTGTTTGTTTTTTAACATTCGAGGACGAATGTTTTGTAAGGGGGGAAGATTGTAATACCCGGCTAGTTCAGACATCGGAGTTCCTACCGTCCGGTGGAATTTTGAATGTCAGAGTTTCCCTGAAGGGTTAGAGTGAAGGTTTTCTAAATGTTTTGATATGTTTTTAAGTTTTTGATTTGAAAAGGAAATGAGTTTTTAAGAGAAAAGGCTAAGGAAGATTTTCCCACTTTCGCCCCCTAAAGTTAAAGTTCGGCTGCCGAAAGTACCCCACGTTCGTCCCCCTAAACTTAAGGTTCGGCCCCCTAAAGTGGGGTGTTGCATGGAGCTTTGGCCACCCAACGTGAAGCGGTGGTTGCACTTTTAAAGGTGCTTTTGGCCGACTAAGGAGGTGCTTAGGCTCTCCTTTGGTTCAGGAACTTGCTCATGCTTTCTCTCAATGATCTTCCATAGTTTTACATCAAATCTTTCAAAGAAAAAGTAGGTTTTAAGTGAGTTAAAGGGAGTTTTGAAGAAGTTGTGGAGTTTAGGAGCTTGTGAAGCTTGAATCTCCATCTCTTCAAGTTAGGAGTCACGCCAGCCTTTGTTCTTCATAGGTAAGTGTGAATCCTTGGTTTTAATTATGTTTTAAATGAGTTTGATGAGGGGAAAGGGGAGTTGTGCATGTGTATGCATGAGTTGTGCATATTAGGGTGTATGGATCCTGATGCTTTGTTTGTGGTTGTTGTTGTTATTTGTTGGAGTTTTAATGTGTTTTAAGACTCCTATATGCATGATTAAGTGTTTAGAGTTATGTTTGGAGAGGTGGATGCATGTTTTGAGGGTTGAAGTTCGGATGGCAGGCGTTCTTGTGCACGAAACTGAGTTCTGATGAAACCCAGGTTCGGCCCCCGAAAGTCCAAGTTAGGCCGCCGAACATGTGCCTGACTTTTCGTCTCTGGAGGAAACATTCGGCCGCCGAAGGTGCTGCCGAAGGTGCCCTGT
>NW_025215482.1:367735-384886 GCF_001659605.2 Manihot esculenta | reverse complement strand
AATACATATCATAGCATTCATGGGACTCGAATGAGGTGTCAAACATACTCTTATCAACTCTGAAACAACTCCCCAAAACCCCTCTAAAAGCTCATAAAACAATCACATAAAGTATGCATAGGAAAAACTAGGCAGGACACCTTCGGCGGCACCTTCGGCGGTCGAATGTGCTGGACAGATCCGAAAGTCCATTCTTTCGGAGGCAACCTTAGGCAGCCGAAACTGCCTTCACAAGGGGGTTCGGCGGCCGAATCCTCCCTTCGGCGGCCGAACCTGAGTTCATCCAGAACTCAGCTTCATGCACAACCATCTCCTGCCAAGCACCAACTCTACACAATCCTGCATACACAACTCCTCAACTTGCATATACTCTGGTATATGCTCAAAGGGGTCCAAAACTACCTACTAACCCCAACAAAACAGCAACTATAACACATAATCATGCTTACACCATTAAAACATCAAAAACTCAACTTTAAAACCTAAACATGCCACTCTACCCTTACCCACTTTAACAGCTATTAGAAATCATTAAAACAAGTATAAAGACTTCCCTTACCTCCTGAAATCAGAAGCTGGACAACCTAAACACCAAACTATGCACCAACACCTCTTTCCTTTCACCAAAACCCCAAAACTCTCTTCTTTTGTTTCAAAACGTTCTAAACACTTTACCACCCTCAAACCTGTGCATGAGTGATTAAAAGTGTATAGATGAGTCATGGGAGACGTGGCATAACCCTCTAGCCATGATCTGGAGGCAACAGCTGGCCAAACCACGGACCGAGGCGCATGCACAGCTTAGCCGACCACCCCAGCTTCGCTGCCGAAACTGCATGCAAAACCATGCAACCTTCGGAGGCCGAACATAAACTTCGGGGGCCGAACATTGGGCACTTTCGGCGGCCGAATTTAACATTCGGGGGCCGAACATGACAGAAACTCCTTTGGCCATTTCTCCCGAAAACTCAACTATTTCCTAATCAAACCGTGAAAATACTTTAAAACAGTTTAGAAAACCTTCACCCTATCCTCAGGAAACCTCTGACATCCTTGAATCCCACCGGACGGTAAGAATTCCGATGCCGGGTTTAGCCTGGTATTACACAAAAACTGCCATGCCTATCACCCATGTTACATCCGGTGCCCGATTTCGGCCTAATAGCTTCCATCCCAAAAACTGCCAAGTCTATCACCTATGTTACATCCGGTGCCCGATTTGGGCCTAATAGCTTCCATCCCAAAAACTGCCAAGTCTATCACCCATGTTACATCCGGTGCCCGATTTCGGCCTAATAGCTTCCATCCCAAAAACTGCCAAGTCTATCACCCATGTTACATCCGGTTCCCGATTTCGGCCTAACAGCTTCCATCCCAAAAACTGCCAAGTTTATCACCCATGTTACATCCGGTGCCCGATTTGGGCCTAATAGCTTCCATCCCAAAAACTGCCAAGTCTATCACCCATGTTACATCCGGTGCCCGATTTCGACCTAATAGCTTCCATCCCAAACACTGCCAAGTCTATCACCCATGTTACATCCAGTGCCCGATTTCAGCCTAATAGCTTTCATCCCAAACACTGCCAAGTCTATCACCCATGTTACATCCGGTGCCCGATTTCGGCCTAATAGCTTCCATCCCAAAAAATTCCAAGTCTATCACCCATGTTACATCTGGGGCCCGATTTCGGCCTAATAGCTTCCATCCTAAAAACTGCCAAGTCTATCACCCATGTTAAATCCGGTGCTCGATTTCGGCCTAATAGCTTCGATCCCAAAAACTGCCAAGTCTATCACCCATGTTACATCCGGTGCCCGATTTCAGCCAAATAGCTTCCATCCCAAAAACTGCCAAGTCTATCACCCGTGTTACATCCGGTGCCCGATTTCGGCCTAATAGCTTCCATCCCAAAAACTGCCATGCCTATCACCCATGTTACATCCGGTGCCCGATTTCGGCCTAATAGCTTCCATCCCAAAAACTGCCATGCCTATCACCCATGTTACATCCGGTGCCCGATTTCGGCGTAATAGCTTCCATCCCAAAAACTGCCAAGTCTATCACCCATGTTACATCCGGTGCCCGATTTCGGCCTAATAGCTTCCATCCCAAAAACTGCCATGCCTATCACCCATGTTACATCCGGTGCCCGATTTGGGCCTAATAGCTTCCATCCCAAAAACTGCCAAGTCTATCACCCATGTTACATCCGGTGCCCGATTTCGGCCTAATAGCTTCCATCCCAAAAACTGCCAAGTCTATCACCCATGTTACATCCGGTTCCCGATTTCGGCCTAACAGCTTCCATCCCAAAAACTGCCAAGTTTATCACCCATGTTACATCCGGTGCCCGATTTGGGCCTAATAGCTTCCATCCCAAAAACTGCCAAGTCTATCACCCATGTTACATCCGGTGCCCGATTTCGTCCTAATAGCTTCCATCCCAAACACTGCCAAGTCTATCACCCATGTTACATCCAGTGCCCGATTTCAGCCTAATAGCTTTCATCCCAAACACTGCCAAGTCTATCACCCATGTTACATCCGGTGCCCGATTTCGGCCTAATAGCTTCCATCCCAAAAAATTCCAAGTCTATCACCCATGTTACATCTGGGGCCCGATTTCGGCCTAATAGCTTCCATCCCAAAAACTGCCAAGTCTATCACCCATGTTAAATCCGGTGCTCGATTTCGGCCTAATAGCTTCGATCCCAAAAACTGCCAAGTCTATCACCCATGTTACATCCGGTGCCCGATTTCAGCCAAATAGCTTCCATCCCAAAAACTGCCAAGTCTATCACCCGTGTTACATCCGGTGCCCGATTTCGGCCTAATAGCTTCCATCCCAAAAACTGCCATGCCTATCACCCATGTTACATCCGGTGCCCGATTTCGGCCTAATAGCTTCCATCCCAAAAACTGCCATGCCTATCACCCATGTTACATCCGGTGCCCGATTTCGGCGTAATAGCTTCCATCCCAAAAACTGCCAAGTCTATCACCCATGTTACATCCGGTGCCCGATTTCGGCCTAATAGCTTCCATCCCAAAAACTGCCATGCCTATCACCCATGTTACATCCGGTGCCCGATTTCGGCCTAATAGCTTCCATCCCAAAAACTGCCAAGTCTATCACCCATGTTACATCCGGTGCCCGATTTCGGCCTAATAGCTTCCATCCCAAAAACTGCCAAGTCTATCACCCATGTTACATCCGGTGCCCGATTTCGGCCTAATAGCTTCCATCCCAAAAACTGCCAAGTCTATCACCCATGTTACATCCGGTTCCCGATTTCGGCCTAACAGCTTCCATCCCAAAAACTGCCAAGTCTATCACCCATGTTACATCCGGTGCCCGATTTCGGCCTAATAGCTTCCATCCCAAAAACTGCCAAGTCTATCACCCATGTTACATCCGGTGCCCGATTTCGTCCTAATAGCTTCCATCCCAAACACTGCCAAGTCTATCACCCATGTTACATCCGGTGCCCGATTTCGGCCTAATAGCTTCCATCCCAAACACTGCCAAGTCTATCACCCATGTTACATCCGGTGCCCGATTTCGGCCTAATAGCTTCCATCCCAAAAAATTCCAAGTCTATCACCCATGTTACATCTGGGGCCCGATTTCGGCCTAATAGCTTCCATCCCAAAAACTGCCAAGTCTATCACCCATGTTAAATCCGGTGCTCGATTTCGGCCTAATAGCTTCGATCCCAAAAACTGCCAAGTCTATCACCCATGTTACATCCGGTGCCCGATTTCAGCCAAATAGCTTCCATCCCAAAAACTGCCAAGTCTATCACCCGTGTTACATCCGGTGCCCGATTTCGGCCTAATAGCTTCCATCCCAAAAACTGCCATGCCTATCACCCATGTTACATCCGGTGCCCGATTTCGGCCTAATAGCTTCCATCCCAAAAACTGCCATGCCTATCACCCATGTTACATCCGGTGCCCGATTTCGGCGTAATAGCTTCCATCCCAAAAACTGCCAAGTCTATCACCCATGTTACATCCGGTGCCCGATTTCGGCCTAATAGCTTCCATCCCAAAAACTGCCATGCCTATCACCCATGTTACATCCGGTGCCCGATTTCGGCCTAATAGCTTCCATCCCAAAAACTGCCAAGTCTATCACCCATGTTACATCCGGTGCCCGATTTCGGCCTAATAGCTTCCATCCCAAAAACTGCCAAGTCTATCACCCATGTTACATCCGGTTCCCGATTTCGGCCTAACAGCTTCCATCCCAAAAACTGCCAAGTTTATCACCCATGTTACATCCGGTGCCCGATTTGGGCCTAATAGCTTCCATCCCAAAAACTGCCAAGTCTATCACCCATGTTACATCCGGTGCCCGATTTCGACCTAATAGCTTCCATCCCAAACACTGCCAAGTCTATCACCCATGTTACATCCAGTGCCCGATTTCAGCCTAATAGCTTTCATCCCAAACACTGCCAAGTCTATCACCCATGTTACATCCGGTGCCCGATTTCGGCCTAATAGCTTCCATCCCAAAAAATTCCAAGTCTATCACCCATGTTACATCTGGGGCCCGATTTCGGCCTAATAGCTTCCATCCCAAAAACTGCCAAGTCTATCACCCATGTTAAATCCGGTGCTCGATTTCGGCCTAATAGCTTCGATCCCAAAAACTGCCAAGTCTATCACCCATGTTACATCCGGTGCCCGATTTCAGCCAAATAGCTTCCATCCCAAAAACTGCCAAGTCTATCACCCGTGTTACATCCGGTGCCCGATTTCGGCCTAATAGCTTCCATCCCAAAAACTGCCATGCCTATCACCCATGTTACATCCGGTGCCCGATTTCGGCCTAATAGCTTCCATCCCAAAAACTGCCATGCCTATCACCCATGTTACATCCGGTGCCCGATTTCGGCCTAATAGCTTCCATCCCAAAAACTGCCAAGTCTATCACCCATGTTACATCCGGTGCCCGATTTCGGCCTAATAGCTTCCATCCCAAAAACTGCCATGCCTATCACCCATGTTACATCCGGTGCCCGATTTGGGCCTAATAGCTTCCATCCCAAAAACTGCCAAGTCTATCACCCATGTTACATCCGGTGCCCGATTTCGGCCTAATAGCTTCCATCCCAAAAACTGCCAAGTCTATCACCCATGTTACATCCGGTTCCCGATTTCGGCCTAACAGCTTCCATCCCAAAAACTGCCAAGTTTATCACCCATGTTACATCCGGTGCCCGATTTGGGCCTAATAGCTTCCATCCCAAAAACTGCCAAGTCTATCACCCATGTTACATCCGGTGCCCGATTTCGTCCTAATAGCTTCCATCCCAAACACTGCCAAGTCTATCACCCATGTTACATCCAGTGCCCGATTTCAGCCTAATAGCTTTCATCCCAAACACTGCCAAGTCTATCACCCATGTTACATCCGGTGCCCGATTTCGGCCTAATAGCTTCCATCCCAAAAAATTCCAAGTCTATCACCCATGTTACATCTGGGGCCCGATTTCGGCCTAATAGCTTCCATCCCAAAAACTGCCAAGTCTATCACCCATGTTAAATCCGGTGCTCGATTTCGGCCTAATAGCTTCGATCCCAAAAACTGCCAAGTCTATCACCCATGTTACATCCGGTGCCCGATTTCAGCCAAATAGCTTCCATCCCAAAAACTGCCAAGTCTATCACCCGTGTTACATCCGGTGCCCGATTTCGGCCTAATAGCTTCCATCCCAAAAACTGCCATGCCTATCACCCATGTTACATCCGGTGCCCGATTTCGGCCTAATAGCTTCCATCCCAAAAACTGCCATGCCTATCACCCATGTTACATCCGGTGCCCGATTTCGGCGTAATAGCTTCCATCCCAAAAACTGCCAAGTCTATCACCCATGTTACATCCGGTGCCCGATTTCGGCCTAATAGCTTCCATCCCAAAAACTGCCATGCCTATCACCCATGTTACATCCGGTGCCCGATTTCGGCCTAATAGCTTCCATCCCAAAAACTGCCAAGTCTATCACCCATGTTACATCCGGTGCCCGATTTCGTCCTAATAGCTTCCATCCCAAAAACTGCCAAGTCTATCACCCATGTTACATCCGGTGCCCGATTTCGGCCTAATAGCTTCCATCCCAAAAACTGCCAAGTCTATCACCCATGTTACATCCGGTGCCCGATTTCGGCCTAATAGCTTCCATCCCAAAAACTGCCAAGTCTATCACCCATGTTACATCCGGTGCCCGATTTCGGCCTAATAGCTTCCATCCCAAAAACTGCCAAGTCTATCACCCATGTTACATCCGGTGCCCGATTTCGGCCTAATAGCTTCCATCCCAAAAACTGCCAAGTCTATCACCCATGTTACATCCGGTGCCCGATTTCGGCCTAATAGCTTCCATCCCAAAAACTGCCAAGTCTATCACCCATGTTACATCCGGTGCCCGATTTCGGCCTAATAGCTTCCATCCCAAAAACTGCCAAGTCTATCACCCATGTTACATCCGGTGCCCGATTTCGGCCTAATAGCTTCCATCCCAAAAACTGCCAAGTCTATCACCCATGTTACATCCGGTGCCCGATTTCGGCCTAATAGCTTCCATCCCAAAAACTGCCAAGTCTATCACCCATGTTACATCCGGTGCCCGATTTCGGCCTAATAGCTTCCATCCCAAAAACTGCCAAGTCTATCACCCATGTTACATCCGGTGCCCGATTTCGGCCTAATAGCTTCCATCCCAAAAACTGCCAAGTCTATCACCCATGTTACATCCGGTGCCCGATTTCGGCCTAATAGCTTCCATCCCAAAAACTGCCAAGTCTATCACCCATGTTACATCCGGTGCCCGATTTCGGCCTAATAGCTTCCATCCCAAAAACTGCCAAGTCTATCACCCATGTTACATCCGGTGCCCGATTTCGGCCTAATAGCTTCCATCCCAAAAACTGCCAAGTCTATCACCCATGTTACATCCGGTGCCCGATTTCGGCCTAATAGCTTCCATCCCAAAAACTGCCAAGTCTATCACCCATGTTACATCCGGTGCCCGATTTCGGCCTAATAGCTTCCATCCCAAAAACTGCCAAGTCTATCACCCATGTTACATCCGGTGCCCGATTTCGGCCTAATAGCTTCCATCCCAAAAACTGCCAAGTCTATCACCCATGTTACATCCGGTGCCCGATTTCGGCCTAATAGCTTCCATCCCAAAAACTGCCAAGTCTATCACCCATGTTACATCCGGTGCCCGATTTCGGCCTAATAGCTTCCATCCCAAAAACTGCCAAGTCTATCACCCATGTTACATCCGGTGCCCGATTTCGGCCTAATAGCTTCCATCCCAAAAACTGCCAAGTCTATCACCCATGTTACATCCGGTGCCCGATTTCGGCCTAATAGCTTCCATCCCAAAAACTGCCAAGTCTATCACCCATGTTACATCCGGTGCCCGATTTCGGCCTAATAGCTTCCATCCCAAAAACTGCCAAGTCTATCACCCATGTTACATCCGGTGCCCGATTTCGGCCTAATAGCTTCCATCCCAAAAACTGCCAAGTCTATCACCCATGTTACATCCGGTGCCCGATTTCGGCCTAATAGCTTCCATCCCAAAAACTGCCAAGTCTATCACCCATGTTACATCCGGTGCCCGATTTCGGCCTAATAGCTTCCATCCCAAAAACTGCCAAGTCTATCACCCATGTTACATCCGGTGCCCGATTTCGGCCTAATAGCTTCCATCCCAAAAACTGCCAAGTCTATCACCCATGTTACATCCGGTGCCCGATTTCGGCCTAATAGCTTCCATCCCAAAAACTGCCAAGTCTATCACCCATGTTACATCCGGTGCCCGATTTCGGCCTAATAGCTTCCATCCCAAAAACTGCCAAGTCTATCACCCATGTTACATCCGGTGCCCGATTTCGGCCTAATAGCTTCCATCCCAAAAACTGCCAAGTCTATCACCCATGTTACATCCGGTGCCCGATTTCGGCCTAATAGCTTCCATCCCAAAAACTGCCAAGTCTATCACCCATGTTACATCCGGTGCCCGATTTCGGCCTAATAGCTTCCATCCCAAAAACTGCCAAGTCTATCACCCATGTTACATCCGGTGCCCGATTTCGGCCTAATAGCTTCCATCCCAAAAACTGCCAAGTCTATCACCCATGTTACATCCGGTGCCCGATTTCGGCCTAATAGCTTCCATCCCAAAAACTGCCAAGTCTATCACCCATGTTACATCCGGTGCCCGATTTCGGCCTAATAGCTTCCATCCCAAAAACTGCCAAGTCTATCACCCATGTTACATCCGGTGCCCGATTTCGGCCTAATAGCTTCCATCCCAAAAACTGCCATGCCTATCACCCATGTTACATCCGGTGCCCGATTTCGGCCTAATAGCTTCCATCCCAAAAACTGCCAAGTCTATCACCCATGTTACATCCGGTGCCCGATTTCGGCCTAATAGCTTCCATCCCAAAAACTGCCAAGTCTATCACCCATGTTACATCCGGTGCCCGATTTCGGCCTAATAGCTTCCATCCCAAAAACTGCCAAGTCTATCACCCATGTTACATCCGGTGCCCGATTTCGGCCTAATAGCTTCCATCCCAAAAACTGCCAAGTCTATCACCCATGTTACATCCGGTGCCCGATTTCGGCCTAATAGCTTCCATCCCAAAAACTGCCAAGTCTATCACCCATGTTACATCCGGTGCCCGATTTCGGCCTAATAGCTTCCATCCCAAAAACTGCCAAGTCTATCACCCATGTTACATCCGGTGCCCGATTTCGGCCTAATAGCTTCCATCCCAAAAACTGCCAAGTCTATCACCCATGTTACATCCGGTGCCCGATTTCGGCCTAATAGCTTCCATCCCAAAAACTGCCAAGTCTATCACCCATGTTACATCCGGTGCCCGATTTCGGCCTAATAGCTTCCATCCCAAAAACTGCCAAGTCTATCACCCATGTTACATCCGGTGCCCGATTTCGGCCTAATAGCTTCCATCCCAAAAACTGCCAAGTCTATCACCCATGTTACATCCGGTGCCCGATTTCGGCCTAATAGCTTCCATCCCAAAAACTGCCAAGTCTATCACCCATGTTACATCCGGTGCCCGATTTCGGCCTAATAGCTTCCATCCCAAAAACTGCCAAGTCTATCACCCATGTTACATCCGGTGCCCGATTTCGGCCTAATAGCTTCCATCCCAAAAACTGCCAAGTCTATCACCCATGTTACATCCGGTGCCCGATTTCGGCCTAATAGCTTCCATCCCAAAAACTGCCAAGTCTATCACCCATGTTACATCCGGTGCCCGATTTCGGCCTAATAGCTTCCATCCCAAAAACTGCCAAGTCTATCACCCATGTTACATCCGGTGCCCGATTTCGGCCTAATAGCTTCCATCCCAAAAACTGCCAAGTCTATCACCCATGTTACATCCGGTGCCCGATTTCGGCCTAATAGCTTCCATCCCAAAAACTGCCAAGTCTATCACCCATGTTACATCCGGTGCCCGATTTCGGCCTAATAGCTTCCATCCCAAAAACTGCCAAGTCTATCACCCATGTTACATCCGGTGCCCGATTTCGGCCTAATAGCTTCCATCCCAAAAACTGCCAAGTCTATCACCCATGTTACATCCGGTGCCCGATTTCGGCCTAATAGCTTCCATCCCAAAAACTGCCAAGTCTATCACCCATGTTACATCCGGTGCCCGATTTCGGCCTAATAGCTTCCATCCCAAAAACTGCCAAGTCTATCACCCATGTTACATCCGGTGCCCGATTTCGGCCTAATAGCTTCCATCCCAAAAACTGCCAAGTCTATCACCCATGTTACATCCGGTGCCCGATTTCGGCCTAATAGCTTCCATCCCAAAAACTGCCAAGTCTATCACCCATGTTACATCCGGTGCCCGATTTCGGCCTAATAGCTTCCATCCCAAAAACTGCCAAGTCTATCACCCATGTTACATCCGGTGCCCGATTTCGGCCTAATAGCTTCCATCCCAAAAACTGCCAAGTCTATCACCCATGTTACATCCGGTGCCCGATTTCGGCCTAATAGCTTCCATCCCAAAAACTGCCAAGTCTATCACCCATGTTACATCCGGTGCCCGATTTCGGCCTAATAGCTTCCATCCCAAAAACTGCCAAGTCTATCACCCATGTTACATCCGGTGCCCGATTTCGGCCTAATAGCTTCCATCCCAAAAACTGCCAAGTCTATCACCCATGTTACATCCGGTGCCCGATTTCGGCCTAATAGCTTCCATCCCAAAAACTGCCAAGTCTATCACCCATGTTACATCCGGTGCCCGATTTCGGCCTAATAGCTTCCATCCCAAAAACTGCCAAGTCTATCACCCATGTTACATCCGGTGCCCGATTTCGGCCTAATAGCTTCCATCCCAAAAACTGCCAAGTCTATCACCCATGTTACATCCGGTGCCCGATTTCGGCCTAATAGCTTCCATCCCAAAAACTGCCAAGTCTATCACCCATGTTACATCCGGTGCCCGATTTCGGCCTAATAGCTTCCATCCCAAAAACTGCCAAGTCTATCACCCATGTTACATCCGGTGCCCGATTTCGGCCTAATAGCTTCCATCCCAAAAACTGCCAAGTCTATCACCCATGTTACATCCGGTGCCCGATTTCGGCCTAATAGCTTCCATCCCAAAAACTGCCAAGTCTATCACCCATGTTACATCCGGTGCCCGATTTCGGCCTAATAGCTTCCATCCCAAAAACTGCCAAGTCTATCACCCATGTTACATCCGGTGCCCGATTTCGGCCTAATAGCTTCCATCCCAAAAACTGCCAAGTCTATCACCCATGTTACATCCGGTGCCCGATTTCGGCCTAATAGCTTCCATCCCAAAAACTGCCAAGTCTATCACCCATGTTACATCCGGTGCCCGATTTCGGCCTAATAGCTTCCATCCCAAAAACTGCCAAGTCTATCACCCATGTTACATCCGGTGCCCGATTTCGGCCTAATAGCTTCCATCCCAAAAACTGCCAAGTCTATCACCCATGTTACATCCGGTGCCCGATTTCGGCCTAATAGCTTCCATCCCAAAAACTGCCAAGTCTATCACCCATGTTACATCCGGTGCCCGATTTCGGCCTAATAGCTTCCATCCCAAAAACTGCCAAGTCTATCACCCATGTTACATCCGGTGCCCGATTTCGGCCTAATAGCTTCCATCCCAAAAACTGCCAAGTCTATCACCCATGTTACATCCGGTGCCCGATTTCGGCCTAATAGCTTCCATCCCAAAAACTGCCAAGTCTATCACCCATGTTACATCCGGTGCCCGATTTCGGCCTAATAGCTTCCATCCCAAAAACTGCCAAGTCTATCACCCATGTTACATCCGGTGCCCGATTTCGGCCTAATAGCTTCCATCCCAAAAACTGCCAAGTCTATCACCCATGTTACATCCGGTGCCCGATTTCGGCCTAATAGCTTCCATCCCAAAAACTGCCAAGTCTATCACCCATGTTACATCCGGTGCCCGATTTCGGCCTAATAGCTTCCATCCCAAAAACTGCCAAGTCTATCACCCATGTTACATCCGGTGCCCGATTTCGGCCTAATAGCTTCCATCCCAAAAACTGCCAAGTCTATCACCCATGTTACATCCGGTGCCCGATTTCGGCCTAATAGCTTCCATCCCAAAAACTGCCAAGTCTATCACCCATGTTACATCCGGTGCCCGATTTCGGCCTAATAGCTTCCATCCCAAAAACTGCCAAGTCTATCACCCATGTTACATCCGGTGCCCGATTTCGGCCTAATAGCTTCCATCCCAAAAACTGCCAAGTCTATCACCCATGTTACATCCGGTGCCCGATTTCGGCCTAATAGCTTCCATCCCAAAAACTGCCAAGTCTATCACCCATGTTACATCCGGTGCCCGATTTCGGCCTAATAGCTTCCATCCCAAAAACTGCCAAGTCTATCACCCATGTTACATCCGGTGCCCGATTTCGGCCTAATAGCTTCCATCCCAAAAACTGCCAAGTCTATCACCCATGTTACATCCGGTGCCCGATTTCGGCCTAATAGCTTCCATCCCAAAAACTGCCAAGTCTATCACCCATGTTACATCCGGTGCCCGATTTCGGCCTAATAGCTTCCATCCCAAAAACTGCCAAGTCTATCACCCATGTTACATCCGGTGCCCGATTTCGGCCTAATAGCTTCCATCCCAAAAACTGCCAAGTCTATCACCCATGTTACATCCGGTGCCCGATTTCGGCCTAATAGCTTCCATCCCAAAAACTGCCAAGTCTATCACCCATGTTACATCCGGTGCCCGATTTCGGCCTAATAGCTTCCATCCCAAAAACTGCCAAGTCTATCACCCATGTTACATCCGGTGCCCGATTTCGGCCTAATAGCTTCCATCCCAAAAACTGCCAAGTCTATCACCCATGTTACATCCGGTGCCCGATTTCGGCCTAATAGCTTCCATCCCAAAAACTGCCAAGTCTATCACCCATGTTACATCCGGTGCCCGATTTCGGCCTAATAGCTTCCATCCCAAAAACTGCCAAGTCTATCACCCATGTTACATCCGGTGCCCGATTTCGGCCTAATAGCTTCCATCCCAAAAACTGCCAAGTCTATCACCCATGTTACATCCGGTGCCCGATTTCGGCCTAATAGCTTCCATCCCAAAAACTGCCAAGTCTATCACCCATGTTACATCCGGTGCCCGATTTCGGCCTAATAGCTTCCATCCCAAAAACTGCCAAGTCTATCACCCATGTTACATCCGGTGCCCGATTTCGGCCTAATAGCTTCCATCCCAAAAACTGCCAAGTCTATCACCCATGTTACATCCGGTGCCCGATTTCGGCCTAATAGCTTCCATCCCAAAAACTGCCAAGTCTATCACCCATGTTACATCCGGTGCCCGATTTCGGCCTAATAGCTTCCATCCCAAAAACTGCCAAGTCTATCACCCATGTTACATCCGGTGCCCGATTTCGGCCTAATAGCTTCCATCCCAAAAACTGCCAAGTCTATCACCCATGTTACATCCGGTGCCCGATTTCGGCCTAATAGCTTCCATCCCAAAAACTGCCAAGTCTATCACCCATGTTACATCCGGTGCCCGATTTCGGCCTAATAGCTTCCATCCCAAAAACTGCCAAGTCTATCACCCATGTTACATCCGGTGCCCGATTTCGGCCTAATAGCTTCCATCCCAAAAACTGCCAAGTCTATCACCCATGTTACATCCGGTGCCCGATTTCGGCCTAATAGCTTCCATCCCAAAACTGCCAAGTCTATCACCCATGTTACATCCGGTGCCCGATTTCGGCCTAATAGCTTCCATCCCAAAAACTGCCAAGTCTATCACCCATGTTACATCCGGTGCCCGATTTCGGCCTAATAGCTTCCATCCCAAAAACTGCCAAGTCTATCACCCATGTTACATCCGGTGCCCGATTTCGGCCTAATAGCTTCCATCCCAAAACTGCCAAGTCTATCACCCATGTTACATCCGGTGCCCGATTTCGGCCTAATAGCTTCCATCCCAAAAACTGCCAAGTCTATCACCCATGTTACATCCGGTGCCCGATTTCGGCCTAATAGCTTCCATCCCAAAAACTGCCAAGTCTATCACCCATGTTACATCCGGTGCCCGATTTCGGCCTAATAGCTTCCATCCCAAAAACTGCCAAGTCTATCACCCATGTTACATCCGGTGCCCGATTTCGGCCTAATAGCTTCCATCCCAAAAACTGCCAAGTCTATCACCCATGTTACATCCGGTGCCCGATTTCGGCCTAATAGCTTCCATCCCAAAAACTGCCAAGTCTATCACCCATGTTACATCCGGTGCCCGATTTCGGCCTAATAGCTTCCATCCCAAAAACTGCCAAGTCTATCACCCATGTTACATCCGGTGCCCGATTTCGGCCTAATAGCTTCCATCCCAAAAACTGCCAAGTCTATCACCCATGTTACATCCGGTGCCCGATTTCGGCCTAATAGCTTCCATCCCAAAAACTGCCAAGTCTATCACCCATGTTACATCCGGTGCCCGATTTCGGCCTAATAGCTTCCATCCCAAAAACTGCCAAGTCTATCACCCATGTTACATCCGGTGCCCGATTTCGGCCTAATAGCTTCCATCCCAAAAACTGCCAAGTCTATCACCCATGTTACATCCGGTGCCCGATTTCGGCCTAATAGCTTCCATCCCAAAAACTGCCAAGTCTATCACCCATGTTACATCCGGTGCCCGATTTCGGCCTAATAGCTTCCATCCCAAAAACTGCCAAGTCTATCACCCATGTTACATCCGGTGCCCGATTTCGGCCTAATAGCTTCCATCCCAAAAACTGCCAAGTCTATCACCATGTTACATCCGGTGCCCGATTTCGGCCTAATAGCTTCCATTCCAAAAACTGCCAAGTCTATCACCCATGTTACATCCGGTGCCCGATTTCGGCCTAATAGCTTCCATCCCAAAAACTTCCAAGTCTATCACCCATGTTACATCCGGTGCCCGATTTCGGCCTAATAGCTTCCATCCCAAAAACTGCCAAGTCTATCACCCATGTTACATCCGGTGCCCGATTTCGGCCTAATAGCTTCCATCCCAAAAACTGCCAAGTCTATCACCATGTTACATCCGGTGCCCGATTTCGGCCTAATAGCTTCCATCCCAAAAACTGCCAAGTCTATCACCCATGTTACATCCGGTGCCCGATTTCGGCCTAATAGCTTCCATCCCAAAACTGCCAAGTCTATCACCCATGTTACATCCGGTGCCCGATTTTCGGCCTAATAGCTTCCATCCCAAAAACTGCCAAGTCTATCACCCATGTTACATCCGGTGCCCGATTTCGGCCTAATAGCTTCCATCCCAAAAACTGCCAAGTCTATCACCCATGTTACATCCGGTGCCCGATTTCGGCCTAATAGCTTCCATCCCAAAAACTGCCAAGTCTATCACCCATGTTACATCCGGTGCCCGATTTCGGCCTAATAGCTTCCATCCCAAAACTGCCAAGTCTATCACCCATGTTACATCCGGTGCCCGATTTCGGCCTAATAGCTTCCATCCCAAAAACTGCCAAGTCTATCACCCATGTTACATCCGGTGCCCGATTTCGGCCTAATAGCTTCCATCCCAAAAACTGCCAAGTCTATCACCCATGTTACATCCGGTGCCCGATTTCGGCCTAATAGCTTCCATCCCAAAAACTGCCAAGTCTATCACCCATGTTACATCCGGTGCCCGATTTCGGCCTAATAGCTTCCATCCCAAAAACTGCCAAGTCTATCACCCATGTTACATCCGGTGCCCGATTTCGGCCTAATAGCTTCCATCCCAAAAACTGCCAAGTCTATCACCCATGTTACATCCGGTGCCCGATTTCGGCCTAATAGCTTTCCATCCCAAAAACTTGCCAAGTCTATCACCCATGTTACATCCGGTGCCGATTTCGGCCTAATAGCTTCCATCCCAAAAACTGCCAAGTCTATCACCCATGTTACATCCGGTGCCCGATTTCGGCCTAATAGCTTCCATCCCAAAACTGCCAAGTCTATCACCCATGTTACATCCGGTGCCCGATTTCGGCCTAATAGCTTCCATCCCAAAAACTGCCAAGTCTATCACCCATGTTACATCCGGTGCCCGATTTCGGCCTAATAGCTTCCATCCCAAAAACTGCCAAGTCTATCACCCATGTTACATCCGGTGCCCGATTTCGGCCTAATAGCTTCCATCCCAAAAACTGCCAAGTCTATCACCCATGTTACATCCGGTGCCCGATTTCGGCCTAATAGCTTCCATCCCAAAAACTGCCAAGTCTATCACCCATGTTACATCCGGTGCCCGATTTCGGCCTAATAGCTTCCATCCCAAAAAACTGCCAAGTCTATCACCCATGTTACATCCGGTGCCCGATTTCGTCCTAATAGCTTCCATCCCAAACACTGCCAAGTCTATCACCCATGTTACATCCGGTGCCCGATTTCGTCCTAATAGCTTCCATCCCAAACACTGCCAAGTCTATCACCCATGTTACATCCGGTGCCCGATTTCGGCCTAATAGCTTCCATCCCAAAAACTGCCAAGTCTATCACCCATGTTACATCCGGTGCCCGATTTCGGCCTAATAGCTTCCATCCAAAAACTGCCAAGTCTATCACCCATGTTACATCCGGTGCCCGATTTCGCCTAATAGCTTCCATCCCAAAACTGCAAGTCTATCACCCATGTTTTACCATCGCGTGCCCGATTTTGGCCTAATAGCTTCCATCCCAAAAACTGCCAAGTCTATCACCCATGTTACATCCGGTGCCCGATTCGCCTAATAGCTCCATCCCAACTGCCAAGTCTATCACCCATGTTACATCCGGTGCCCGATTTCGGCCTAATAGCTTCCATCCCAAAAAACTGCCAAGTCTATCACCCATGTTACATCCGGTGCCCGATTTCGGCTAAATAGCTTCCATCCCAAAACACTGCCAGTCTATCACCCATGTTACATCCGGTGCCCGATTTCGGCCTAATAGCTTCCATCCCAAAACTGCCAAGTCTATCACCCATGTTACATCCGGTGCCCACGATTCGCCTAATAGCTTTCCATCCCAAAACTGCCAAGTCTATCACCCATGTTACATCCGGTGCCGATTTCGGCCCTAATAGCTTCCATCCCAAAAACTGCCAAGTCTATCAACCCATGTTACATCCGGTGCCCGATTTCGGCCTAATAGCTTCCATCCCAAAAACTGCCAAGTCTATCACCCATGTTACATCCCGGTGCCCGATTTTCGGCCTAATAGCTTCCATCCCAAAACTGCCAAGTCTATCACACCATGTTACATCCCGGTGCCGATTTTCGGCCTAATAGCTTGCATCCCAAAAACTGCCAAGTCTATCACTCATGTTACATCCGATGCCCGATTTCGCCTAATAGCTTCACATCCAAAACTGCCAGTCTATCACCCATGTTACATCCAGTGCCCATTTCCGCTAATAGCTTCATCCCCAAACACCTGCCAAGTCTATCACTCCATGTTACATCCGGTGCCCACGATTTCGCCTAATAGCTTCCATCCCAAAGAACTCCAAGTCTATCACCCATGTACATCCGGTGCC
>NW_025215482.1:349841-366735 GCF_001659605.2 Manihot esculenta | reverse complement strand
TAACGACCCGGAAAACCGACCCGTTACCGGCGCTAGGGTCCAGATCGGCTTAAGGCCGCCGGGACCCGTAGCAAGCCTACATACATCCTGTATACCTGTTTATTCCCATACATGATCAACAAACATACTTAAGAATTAAAACTTTTCTTTTTCTTCATACACCAAACTCAACCTGTGCATGCACTGTATTCATCATATACATAAACATTAATCCCTCTGTGGGATTTCATCAAGCCTCAATGGCAATATAAAATCTGTGTTGAGTTGGTTCACATACAAATCATACAATAAGATCATGTACATACCAAGGGATTAACATATACTATGGTCAAGCACAAATCTATCCTCAATAACATAGTTACATAAACATAACGGTTCAAACTTTACATTACATTCTTATCATATGTCATGTCCACATACTCTAGCTATTACATACATATGACTTGACTTCACTCTAGCCGACTTCTTGATCTCTCCTGTACCTGCAACTATGGGGATAATGGGAGTGGGGTGAGCTAAAAGCCCAGTGAGCGGAAACTAAAAACATTTGTTTTAATTCCTCCATTTTTAGGTACATTATTATTCATTTTTATTTTTATTATCAAATAACTTTTATTTTCATTTCTTTTCTTATTCATGCTTTCATGTATGCGTCATAACACAAACATTTCACTACAAGGATGAACTTGTCACCATTTAGCCCCTATCCTTCTTACTTATACATGCCGGGGGCGTAGAGCCGTAGCAGGCACACCCGGACTTCCATAATCAGTCATAGTGCCAGGGGCGTAGAGCCGTAGCAGGCACGCCTGGACTCACATAGGCTATCATGACATACAAGGGCTAATGGATCATTCAACATTCATCCACATCAACAACAAAGTATGCAATGCAACATATTCGTGCATTCTAATGCAAGCAACCTAATATTGCATGGCATAATGATGCATGGGCAATGCTTTATGATTCATTCATTCATTCAATTACTTTAAAACTTAAGGGGTTGTTCCACTCACCTGGTAACTGAAGCTTGACAACGACTCTGAACAACTATCTCACAACCGGGGGTCTCGGTTCCTCGGGTCCGAACCTACACAGGTGGACTCAAATGAGGCACCAAACATACATGAACGTGACTCTGAAAAGCTCCCCAAAAACCCCCTAAAACATCCTGAAAACATCACATGAAAACATGCAAGAAATGGCTGAACAGGGCACTTTCGGCGGCAGGTTCGGCGGCCGAAAGTCCCTCTGCAGCCGAAAGTCATGCAGGTTCGGCGGCACTTTCGGCGGCCGAACCTCCCAGACAGAGACGAACCTTGAGTTTCGGGGGCAGGCTTCGGCAGCCGAAACTGCCTCCACAAGGGGGTTCGGCGGCCGAAAGTCACTTCGGCGGCCGAACCTGAGTTTCTGCCGAAGGGCAGAAACTTGGCTCCCTTGTGTCCACAGCCTCCAAAACGCCACAAAACCTGCAAAAACTTGATTCTACTCATGCATACACATCATACCAGTTCCTAGGGGTCTCATACAAACATATGCCCCAACTACAACACTTCAAACACACATCAAGCAAGCCACATTGTTCAAAAATCACATAAACCTAACATATGCTCAACTAACTCTAACATGCTTCTCTACCCCTTAAAACTTCATGAAACTCATTTGAAACATACATTGAGCTTAAGATCGGCTCTTACCTCTTGAAGATCGAGGAAGAGACGACTCAACTCGGAGATCCAAGCACGAGAGCTCCTGAGTTTCCAAAGCTCCAAAACTTGCCTTTAAAGCTTAAAACTTGCAATGTGGGTTTAAAACTCAAGAAAGATGGAGGAGATCTAGTGAAAGAACACAAGATTTGAGGAGAGGGAGATCGGAAGCTTGTTGTGGCCGAAAATGGGAGAAAACCTCGCCCATTTCGGCTAAGGGTCCCTTTTATAGTGGCTGGCCAGGCCACGTTCGGGGGCCGAAGGTGCCTCCGCATGCATGCAAGGTTCGGCGGCCGAACTTGGAGTTCGGCGGCCGAACCTGCATTTCCCTCACTCAAAACTTTCGGGCGCCTAAAGTCCCTCCGAAAGCATGCATGTTCGGCGGCCGAACCTCAAAGTTCGGCGGCCGAACCTGGGTTTTCCTCCAAAGATTTTTCATGCAAAAACTCATTAAATTTCATACTTAAAAACATGAAATACATGAAAACATTTCATAAAATCATGGTTTTACCCTTCTAGAGGTTTCCGACATCCGAGGTCCCACCGGACGGTAGGGATTCCGATACCGGAGTCTAGCCGGGTATTACATTCTCCCCCCCTTAAGAACATTCGTCCCCGAATGTTCCTCAACTAACATATAAAGCATGGCATCAATCATAACATACAACATATCATACATGCAACACATAGAACAACTAACACTCACCTCAAAACAGATGGGGGTACTGCTGGAGCATGGACTCCCGTGTCTCCCATGTGCATTCCTCTAAGTTGTGGTGGTTCCAAAGGACCTTTACCATCGGGATTTCCTTGTTCCTCAACTTTCTGATCTGAGTGTCTAGGATCCGCACTGGCTGTTCTACATAGGTGAGATCCTCATGGATCTCCATATCAGGCTCACTAAGAACCTTGCCCGGATCTGACACGAACTTCCTCAACATGGAAACATGGAAAACCGGATGGATTCTTTCCATAGAAGCAGGCAAGTCCAGCTTGTACGATACATTCCCAATCCTTTGCAGGACTTCAAAGGGTCCAATGTACCGCGGAGCTAGCTTACCCTTCTTACCAAACCGAACCACCCCTTTCATCGGAGACACCTTGAGCAATACTAGATCCCCCTCCTGAAACTCTACCTGTTTCCTGCGGATGTCTGCATAACTTTTCTGCCTGCTGGTGGCAGTCTTTATCCTTTCTCTGATCATGGGCACCACCCTGCTGGTAATCTCAACAAGCTCAGGCCCTGCTAAGGACCTCTCTCCTACCTCTTCCCAGCAAACGGGTGACCTGCACTTCCTCCCATATAAAGCTTCATATGGAGCCATCCCTATGCTAGCATGATAGCTGTTATTGTAGGCAAACTCCACCAAAGGTAGATGTTGCTTCCAAGAACCGCCAAAATCTAGCACGCACATTCTGAGCATATCTTCTACGGTCTGGATGGTCCTCTCTGACTGTCCATCGGTCTGGGGGTGGAAGGCAGTACTGAAATCTAACCTGGTACCCATAGCACTCTGCAGACTCCGCCAAAACCTGGAGGTGAACTGGGGCCCTCTATCTGACACTATAGATACCGGGACCCCATGTAGTCTGACGACTTCATCCACATAAACCTGCGCTAACTTATCCACAGAGTAGTTGCTCCTAACTGGAATGAAGTGAGCAGATTTGGTGAGTCTGTCCACAATCACCCATATGGAGTCTAGTCTGTTGGATGTTGCCGGTAACCCCACTACAAAGTCCATAGCTATGTTCTCCCATTTCCATTCTGGAATAGGTAGCGGGTTAAGCATTCCAGCCGGCTTCTGATGTTCTAGTTTCACCCTCTGACACACATCGCAGGCTGACACGAACAGTGCCACGTCCTTCTTCATAGCTGGCCACCAATACACTCTCTTCAGATCCTGATACATCTTGGTGGCTCCAGGGTGAACACTATACCTGGTATTATGGGCTTCCCCCATAATATCTCCCTTCAGACCAATGTCATCTGGCACACATAATCTGTTCCCGTAGCGGAGGATCCCCTTATCATCAAATCTGAACTCACTATCTTTGCCTGACTGAACCGTCCTGGCAATCTTCACTAACTCTGGGTCCTCATGCTGTTTCTGAGCCACCTGCTCCAGAAACACTGGCGTTACCTTCATCTGTGCAATCAAAGCACCTGTGCCAGACAACTCCAACTGTAATCCCTCACTCATAAGTCTGTGGAACTCCTTCACCACCGGCCTCCTCTCTGCTGAAATGTGGGATAGACTGCCGAGTGATTTCCGGCTTAGGGCGTCTGCCACAACATTCGCCTTACCCGGATGGTACTGAATCTTGCAATCGTAGTCACTCAACAACTCTACCCATCTCCTCTGCCTCAAGTTCAGTTCTCTCTGACTCAGGATGTACTGCAAGCTCTTATGATCTATGAAGATCTCACACTTTACCCCATAAAGGTAATGCCTCCACATCTTGAGTGCAAAGATCACTGCCGCCATCTCCAGGTCATGTGTGGGGTAATTCAGCTCATGCTTCTTCAACTGCCTAGAAGCATAAGCGATCACCCTCTCATTTTGCATTAGCACACAACCCAGTCCCACACGGGACGCATCACAATATACTGAGAAGTCATCATCACCTTTTGGCAGAGCTAACACCGGTGCTGAAGTCAACCTCCTCTTAAGCTCCTCAAAGCTTTCCTCACACTGATCGGTCCATATGAACTTCTGATTCTTCTTTGTCAATTTGGTCATAGGAGCAGCAATCTTTGAGAAGTCCTGAACGAACCTCCTGTAGTAACCTGCTAAACCCAGAAAACTCTTGATCTCGGTCACTGTGGTGGGTCTAGGCCAGTTAGCTACAGCCTCTACCTTCTTGGGGTCTACTTCAATACCCTGTTCTGACACAATGTGCCCCAAGAATGAAATGCTCCTAAGCCAAAACTCACACTTGGAGAACTTGGCATACAAGCCATGCTCTCTCAAGGTCTGCAAAACTGTCCTCAGGTGATGGGCATGCTCCTCTGCATTTCTGGAATACACTAAGATATCATCTATGAAGACAATAACGAAGTGATCCAGATACTGACTGAATACTCTGTTCATGAGGTCCATGAATGCTGCAGGGGCGTTGGTTAACCCAAACGGCATCACAAGGAACTCATAGTGCCCATACCTGGTCCTGAAAGCTGTCTTCGGTACATCTTCATTCCTTATCCTCAACTGATGGTACCCTGATCTCAGATCTATTTTGGAGAAACAACTTGCCCCTGCTAGCTGGTCGAATAGATCGTCGATCCTCGGCAAAGGGTACTTGTTCTTGGTAGTGACCTTGTTCAACTGTCTGTAGTCGATACAAAGTCTAAGGGATCCATCCTTCTTCCTCACAAACAAAACCGGAGCACCCCAAGGTGAAGTACTCGGTCGGATGAAACCCTTATCTACCAGCTCTTGCAATTGTTCCTTCAGTTCCTTCAATTCAGCTGGTGCCATCCTGTAGGGAGGGATAGAGATCGGTCTGGTACCAGGCATTAACTCAATCTCGAACTCTATCTCCCTAGCAGGTGGTAACCCTGGCAGCTCGTCTGGGAAAACATCTAAGAACTCACTCACCACAGGCACTGAGGCGGGCTCTCTGACATGACTATCTAACTCCCTCACATGAGCTAGAAACCCCTGACATCCCCTCCTAAGCAACCTACGAGCCTGAAGAGCTGAGATCAGACCTCTAGGTGTACCCCTCTTGTCTCCTCTGAAGACGACCTCTGACCCATCCTGATCTCTGAATCTGACTACCTTGTCTCTACAGTCCAAGGTAGCACCATGGGTCGATAACCAATCCATCCCTAGAATGACGTCAAAATCTGTCAAGTCTAGAACCACAAGGTCGGCGGAAAGGCATCTTCCCTCTATGAAAACTGGACTACATTGGCAGACTGCCTCTGCCACTGACGGGTCACACTTGGGTCCACTGACCCATAGGGGACACTCTAACCCAGAGACCATCAATCCTACCCTCTCCACGACTCTCGGAGCAACAAAAGAATGAGATGCACCCGGGTCCATTAAGGCATACACATCAGAACAACCAATGATGAGATTACCTGCCACCACGGTGTTGGATGTGTTGGCCTCCTGCTGAGTCATAGTGAAGATCCGTGCCGGAGCTGATGGACCTTCACCTCTGTATCCTGCTGATGAAGAGGCTGACCCTCTCCCTCTGCCTCTGCCACTGGCCTGTGTTGCGGCTGGAGCTACTGGCTGCACCACACTGCCGGAGGTTGTCTGCTGAGACGGTGCTGTAAAGGCTCCTCTAGGACAGTCTCGAGCCAGATGACCCGCCTGTCCGCATCTGAAACATGTGTTTGTCCCTGCCAGACATACTCCCTTGTGTGGTCTCCCACATCTCATACATGCTGTAACTTCTGCGCCAGAGCTTGAGCCACTGCCTAAACCCAGACCTGACTTGATCTTGTTCCAGAACTTATTCTTCTTAGATTTTCTGTGGCCTCTGTCCCACTTCTTACTGCCTGCAACTGCTGCACTTAGAGAAGAAGAGTCTACCCTTTCCCCACCTGGGGTCTTGGAACCAGAAGACTGTGCCACTGACTGTTTTACCTTCCCCTCAACGATAGCACTAGCCTCCATTCTCCTAGCCATATCCACTATGGCATGGAAACTCTCTCTCTCTGCTGACTGTACCAAAGAGGAATACCTGGAGTGCAGCCTCATAATATATCTCCTTGACTTCTTTTGATCTGTGTCCAAATTCAGCCCAGCATATGGCAACAACTCCAGGAACCTGTCTGTGTACTCGTCTACACTCATGTCATCAGTTTGCCTCAACTGCTCGAATTCTATCATCTTCAATTCCCTTGAACTATCAGGGAAAGCCCATCCTGCAAACTCGTTTGAAAACTCTTCCCAATTCATGCTGTCCACTCTCGGGTTCACATAGTTCTTGAACCACTCCCGTGCCTTCTTGCACTTAAACGTGAACCCGGCCATCTGAATGGCTCTACTGTCGTCAGCCCCTATCTCATATGTAATTGCCTTGACCCGCTCCAAGTACACGAACGGATCATCACCGGTTTCAAACTGGGGAGCACCCAGCTTCATATAATCGGTCATCTTGACCTTGCTCCCTCCAGATGAGGTAGGTTTGGGTACTTGTGTTTCCGGGACAGTAGATACTGGTGGTGGTGGAGGTACAACATCCCCTGGGGTAGGGTTTGCTGTACTGTTAAAGGGAGGTGGAGGTGGGTACATGGGGTACTGAGAGTATGGTGGGTAGTAAGGTGGGTATGGCATATGTGGAGGATAAGGGCTAAAACTGGGGTAATCCGATGTACCTCCCATCGAATACCCTGGATGGTGTGAATAAGGTGGGTAGTGATGTGGCTGGACATAACTCGAGGCCTGAGTGCCTCCTTCTGATTCTCCCATGCCCTCTTCCGGCATGCTCACACCGAGACTGCCATCCCTCCTCTGGTCTACTTCCATATCCTCAGACATTCCTCCCTGCACTGTTCCCCTTACTGATCTGCTTCTTCCCAGATCTAAAGACCTTCTAGGGTCTCTAGCTACTTTGTCTCTGTTGGATCTACTGGACATTGCCCTAGGCAATGCTGGAGGACGGGCATCAGTGCCCTCGTCCTGAGGTGGCACTCCAGTCAATCGTGCAGATCGACGAGTTCCTCTCATTCTATCTTCTGAAAAACAGCACATAGTATAAACAATTATTAGCATCATATGGTTCATGTGGAAACACATGAACCCTCATCACATACATAGCATCACATCATAGCATTTATGCACATGCATATCATCATGGCATATCATATCATCATATAGACAGGACTCTACATCCTATCCTAGTGGACATGATTTTCCTAGTGTGCTTGACCTTCTAGAACATCTATGAGCCCGACACTCTAGGTCCGATCATATGAACCTAGGGCTCTGATACCACTCTGTAACGACCCGGAAAACCGACCCGTTACCGGCGCTAGGGTCCAGATCGGCTTAAGGCCGCCGGGACCCGTAGCAAGCCTACATACATCCTGTATACCTGTTTATTCCCATACATGATCAACAAACATACTTAAGAATTAAAACTTTTCTTTTTCTTCATACACCAAACTCAACCTGTGCATGCACTGTATTCATCATATACATAAACATTAATCCCTCTGTGGGATTTCATCAAGCCTCAATGGCAATATAAAATCTGTGTTGAGTTGGTTCACATACAAATCATACAATAAGATCATGTACATACCAAGGGATTAACATATACTATGGTCAAGCACAAATCTATCCTCAATAACATAGTTACATAAACATAACGGTTCAAACTTTACATTACATTCTTATCATATGTCATGTCCACATACTCTAGCTATTACATACATATGACTTGACTTCACTCTAGCCGACTTCTTGATCTCTCCTGTACCTGCAACTCTGGGGATAATGGGAGTGGGGTGAGCTAAAAGCCCAGTGAGCGGAAACTAAAAACATTTGTTTTAATTCCTCCATTTTTAGGTACATTATTATTCATTTTTATTTTTATTATCAAATAACTTTTATTTTCATTTCTTTTCTTATTCATGCTTTCATGTATGCGTCATAACACAAACATTTCACTACAAGGATGAACTTGTCACCATTTAGCCCCTATCCTTCTTACTTATACATGCCGGGGGCGTAGAGCCGTAGCAGGCACACCCGGACTTCCATAATCAGTCATAGTGCCAGGGGCGTAGAGCCGTAGCAGGCACGCCTGGACTCACATAGGCTATCATGACATACAAGGGCTAATGGATCATTCAACATTCATCCACATCAACAACAAAGTATGCAATGCAACATATTCGTGCATTCTAATGCAAGCAACCTAATATTGCATGGCATAATGATGCATGGGCAATGCTTTATGATTCATTCATTCATTCAATTACTTTAAAACTTAAGGGGTTGTTCCACTCACCTGGTAACTGAAGCTTGACAACGACTCTGAACAACTATCTCACAACCGGGGGTCTCGGTTCCTCGGGTCCGAACCTACACAGGTGGACTCAAATGAGGCACCAAACATACATGAACGTGACTCTGAAAAGCTCCCCAAAAACCCCCTAAAACATCCTGAAAACATCACATGAAAACATGCAAGAAATGGCTGAACAGGGCACTTTCGGCGGCAGGTTCGGCGGCCGAAAGTCCCTCTGCAGCCGAAAGTCATGCAGGTTCGGCGGCACTTTCGGCGGCCGAACCTCCCAGACAGAGACGAACCTTGAGTTTCGGGGGCAGGCTTCGGCAGCCGAAACTGCCTCCACAAGGGGGTTCGGCGGCCGAAAGTCACTTCGGCGGCCGAACCTGAGTTTCTGCCGAAGGGCAGAAACTTGGCTCCCTTGTGTCCACAGCCTCCAAAACGCCACAAAACCTGCAAAAACTTGATTCTACTCATGCATACACATCATACCAGTTCCTAGGGGTCTCATACAAACATATGCCCCAACTACAACACTTCAAACACACATCAAGCAAGCCACATTGTTCAAAAATCACATAAACCTAACATATGCTCAACTAACTCTAACATGCTTCTCTACCCCTTAAAACTTCATGAAACTCATTTGAAACATACATTGAGCTTAAGATCGGCTCTTACCTCTTGAAGATCGAGGAAGAGACGACTCAACTCGGAGATCCAAGCACGAGAGCTCCTGAGTTTCCAAAGCTCCAAAACTTGCCTTTAAAGCTTAAAACTTGCAATGTGGGTTTAAAACTCAAGAAAGATGGAGGAGATCTAGTGAAAGAACACAAGATTTGAGGAGAGGGAGATCGGAAGCTTGTTGTGGCCGAAAATGGGAGAAAACCTCGCCCATTTCGGCTAAGGGTCCCTTTTATAGTGGCTGGCCAGGCCACGTTCGGGGGCCGAAGGTGCCTCCGCATGCATGCAAGGTTCGGCGGCCGAACTTGGAGTTCGGCGGCCGAACCTGCATTTCCCTCACTCAAAACTTTCGGGCGCCTAAAGTCCCTCCGAAAGCATGCATGTTCGGCGGCCGAACCTCAAAGTTCGGCGGCCGAACCTGGGTTTTCCTCCAAAGATTTTTCATGCAAAAACTCATTAAATTTCATACTTAAAAACATGAAATACATGAAAACATTTCATAAAATCATGGTTTTACCCTTCTAGAGGTTTCCGACATCCGAGGTCCCACCGGACGGTAGGGATTCCGATACCGGAGCCTAGCCGGGTATTACACACCGGATGTAACATTGGTGATAGTCTTGGAAGTTTTTGGGATGGAAGCTATTAGGCTGAAATGGGGCACCGGATGTAACATTGGTGATAGTCTTGGCAGTGTTTGGGATGGAAGCTATTAGGACGAAATCGGGCACCGGATGTAACATGGGTGATAGACTTGGCAGTTTTTGGATGGAAGCTATTAGGTCGAAATCGGGCACCGGTTGTAACATGGGTGATAGACTTGGCAGTTTTTGGGATGGAAGCTATTAGGCCGAAATCGAGCACCGGATGTAACATAGGTGATAGACTTGGCAGTGTTTGGGATGGAAGCTATTAGGACGAAATCGGGCACCGGATGTAACATGGGTGATAGACTTGGCAGTGTTTGGGATGGAAGCTATGAGGCCGAAATCGGGCACCGGATGTAACATGGGTATTAGACTTGGCAGTGTTTAGGATGGAAGCTATTAGGACGAAATCGGGCACCGGATGTAACATGGGTGATAGACTTGGCAGTGTTTTGGGATGGAAGCTATTAGGCCGAAATCGGGCACCGGATGTAACATGGGTGATAGACTTGGAAGTTTTTGGGATGGAAGCTATTAGGCTGAAATGGGGCACCGGATGTAACATTGGTGATAGTCTTGGCAGTGTTTGGGAAGGAAGCTATTAGGCCAAAATCGGGCACCGGATGTAACATGGGTGATAGACTTGGCAGTTTTTAGGATGGAAGCTATTAGGCCGAAATCGGGCACCGGATGTAACATGGGTGATAGACTTGGCAGTTTTTGGGATGGAAGTTATTAGGCCGAAATCGGGCACCGGATGTAACATGGGTGATAGACTTGGAAGTTTTTGGGATGGAAGCTATTAGGCTGAAATGGGGCACCGGATGTAACATTGGTGATAGTCTTGGCAGTGTTTGGGATGGAAGCTATTAGGACGAAATCGGGCACCGGATGTAACATGGGTGATAGACTTGGCAGTTTTTTGGATGGAAGCTATTAGGCCGAAATCGGGCACCGGTTGTAACATGGGTGATAGACTTGGCCGTTTTTGGCATGGAAGCTATTAGGCTGAAATCGAGCACCGGATGTAACATGGGGGATAGACTTGGCAGTTTTTGGGATGGAAGCTATTAGGCCGAAATCGGGCACCGGATGTAACATAGGTGATAGACTTGGCAGTGTTTGGGATGGAAGCTATTAGGACGAAATCGGGCACCGGATGTAACATGGGTGATAGACTTGGCAGTTTTTGGGATGGAAGCTATTAGGCGGAAATCGGGCACCGGATGTAACATGGGTGATAGACTTGGCAGTTTTTGGGATGGAAGCTATTAGGCCGAAATCGGGCACCGGTTGTAACATGGGTGATAGACTTGGCCGTTTTTGGCATGGAAGCTATTAGGCTGAAATCGAGCACCGGATGTAACATGGGGGATAGACTTGGCAGTTTTTGGGATGGAAGCTATTAGGCCGAAATCGGGCACCGGATGTAACATGGGTGATAGACTTGGCAGTGTTTGGGATGGAAGCTATTAGGACGAAATCGGGCACCGGATGTAACATGGGTGATAGACTTGGCAGTGTTTGGGATGGAAGCTATTAGGCCGAAATCGGGCACCGGATGTAACATGGGTGATAGACTTGGCAGTTTTTGGGATGGAAGCTATTAGGCCGAAATCGGGCACCGGATGTAACATGGGTGATAGACTTGGCAGTTTTTGGGATGGAAGCTATTAGGCCGAAATCGGGCACCGGATGTAACATGGGTGATAGACTTGGCAGTTTTTGGGATGGAAGCTATTAGGCCGAAATCGGGCACCGGATGTAACATGGGTGATAGACTTGGCAGTTTTTGGGATGGAAGCTATTAGGCCGAAATCGGGCACCGGATGTAACATGGGTGATAGACTTGGCAGTGTTTGGGATGGAAGCTATTAGGCCGAAATCGGGCACCGGATGTAACATGGGTGATAGACTTGGCAGTGTTTTGGGATGGAAGCTATTAGGCCGAAATCGGGCACCGGATGTAACATGGGTGATAGACTTGGCAGTTTTTGGGATGGAAGCTATTAGGCCGAAATCGGGCACCGGATGTAACATGGGTGATAGACTTGGCAGTTTTTGGGATGGAAGCTATTAGGCGAAATCGGGCACCGGATGTAACATGGGTGATAGACTTGGCAGTTTTTGGGATGGAAGCTATTAGGCCGAAATCGGGCACCGGATGTAACATGGGTGATAGACTTGGCAGTTTTTGGGATGGAAGCTATTAGGCCGAAATCGGGCACCGGATGTAACATGGGTGATAGACTTGGCAGTTTTTGGGATGGAAGCTATTAGGCCGAAATCGGGCACCGGATGTAACATGGGTGATAGACTTGGCAGTTTTTGGGATGGAAGCTATTAGGCGAAATCGGGCACCGGATGTAACATGGGTGATAGACTTGGCAGTTTTTGGGATGGAAGCTATTAGGCCGAAATCGGGCACCGGATGTAACATGGGTGATAGACTTGGCAGTTTTTGGGATGGAAGCTATTAGGCCGAAATCGGGCACCGGATGTAACATGGGTGATAGACTTGGCAGTTTTTGGGATGGAAGCTATTAGGCCGAAATCGGGCACCGGATGTAACATGGGTGATAGACTTGGCAGTGTTTGGGATGGAAGCTATTAGGACGAAATCGGGCACCGGATGTAACATGGGTGATAGACTTGGCAGTTTTTGGGATGGAAGCTATTAGGCCGAAATCGGGCACCGGATGTAACATGGGTGATAGACTTGGCAGTTTTTGGGATGGAAGCTATTAGGCCGAAATCGGGCACCGGATGTAACATGGGTGATAGACTTGGCAGTGTTTTGGGATGGAAGCTATTAGGCCGAAATCGGGCACCGGATGTAACATGGGTGATAGACTTGGCAGTTTTTGGGATGGAAGCTATTAGGCCGAAATCGGGCACCGGATGTAACATGGGTGATAGACTTGGCAGTTTTTGGGATGGAAGCTATTAGGCCGAAATCGGGCACCGGATGTAACATGGGTGATAGACTTGGCAGTTTTTGGGATGGAAGCTATTAGGCCGAAATCGGGCACCGGATGTAACATGGGTGATAGACTTGGCAGTTTTTGGGATGGAAGCTATTAGGCCGAAATCGGGCACCGGATGTAACATGGGTGATAGACTTGGCAGTTTTTGGGATGGAAGCTATTAGGCCGAAATCGGGCACCGGATGTAACATGGGTGATAGACTTGGCAGTTTTTGGGATGGAAGCTATTAGGCGAAATCGGGCACCGGATGTAACATGGGTGATAGACTTGGCAGTGTTTTGGGATGGAAGCTATTAGGCCGAAATCGGGCACCGGATGTAACATGGGTGATAGACTTGGCAGTGTTTGGGATGGAAGCTATTAGGACGAAATCGGGCACCGGATGTAACATGGGTGATAGACTTGGCAGTGTTTTGGGATGGAAGCTATTAGGCCGAAATCGGGCACCGGATGTAACATGGGTGATAGACTTGGAAGTTTTTGGGATGGAAGCTATTAGGCTGAAATGGGGCACCGGATGTAACATTGGTGATAGTCTTGGCAGTGTTTGGGAAGGAAGCTATTAGGCCAAATCGGGCACCGGATGTAACATGGGTGATAGACTTGGCAGTTTTTAGGATGGAAGCTATTAGGCCGAAATCGGGCACCGGATGTAACATGGGTGATAGACTTGGCAGTTTTTGGGATGGAAGCTATTAGGCCGAAATCGGGCACCGGATGTAACATGGGTGATAGACTTGGAAGTTTTTGGGATGGAAGCTATTAGGCTGAAATGGGGCACCGGATGTAACATTGGTGATAGTCTTGGCAGTGTTTGGGATGGAAGCTATTAGGACGAAATCGGGCACCGGATGTAACATGGGTGATAGACTTGGCAGTTTTTGGATGGAAGCTATTAGGCCGAAATCGGGCACCGGTTGTAACATGGGTGATAGACTTGGCCGTTTTTGGCATGGAAGCTATTAGGCTGAAATCGAGCACCGGATGTAACATGGGGGATAGACTTGGCAGTTTTTGGGATGGAAGCTATTAGGCCGAAATCGGGCACCGGATGTAACATAGGTGATAGACTTGGCAGTGTTTGGGATGGAAGCTATTAGGACGAAATCGGGCACCGGATGTAACATGGGTGATAGACTTGGCAGTTTTTGGGATGGAAGCTATTAGGCCGAAATCGGGCACCGGATGTAACATGGGTGATAGACTTGGCAGTTTTTGGGATGGAAGCTATTAGGCCGAAATCGGGCACCGGATGTAACATGGGTGATAGACTTGGCAGTTTTTGGGATGGAAGCTATTAGGCGAAATCGGGCACCGGATGTAACATGGGTGATAGACTTGGCAGTTTTTGGGATGGAAGCTATTAGGCCGAAATCGGGCACCGGATGTAACATGGGTGATAGACTTGGCAGTGTTTGGGATGGAAGCTATTAGGACGAAATCGGGCACCGGATGTAACATGGGTGATAGACTTGGCAGTGTTTGGGATGGAAGCTATTAGGCCGAAATCGGGCACCGGATGTAACATGGGTGATAGACTTGGCAGTGTTTAGGATGGAAGCTATTAGGACGAAATCGGGCACCGGATGTAACATGGGTGATAGACTTGGCAGTGTTTTGGGATGGAAGCTATTAGGCCGAAATCGGGCACCGGATGTAACATGGGTGATAGACTTGGAAGTTTTTGGGATGGAAGCTATTAGGCTGAAATGGGGCACCGGATGTAACATTGGTGATAGTCTTGGCAGTGTTTGGGAAGGAAGCTATTAGGCCAAAATCGGGCACCGGATGTAACATGGGTGATAGACTTGGCAGTTTTTAGGATGGAAGCTATTAGGCCGAAATCGGGCACCGGATGTAACATGGGTGATAGACTTGGCAGTTTTTGGGATGGAAGCTATTAGGCCGAAATCGGGCACCGGATGTAACATGGGTGATAGACTTGGAAGTTTTTGGGATGGAAGCTATTAGGCTGAAATGGGGCACCGGATGTAACATTGGTGATAGTCTTGGCAGTGTTTGGGATGGAAGCTATTAGGACGAAATCGGGCACCGGATGTAACATGGGTGATAGACTTGGCAGTTTTTTGGATGGAAGCTATTAGGCCGAAATCGGGCACCGGTTGTAACATGGGTGATAGACTTGGCCGTTTTTGGCATGGAAGCTATTAGGCTGAAATCGAGCACCGGATGTAACATGGGGGATAGACTTGGCAGTTTTTGGGATGGAAGCTATTAGGCCGAAATCGGGCACCGGATGTAACATAGGTGATAGACTTGGCAGTGTTTGGGATGGAAGCTATTAGGACGAAATCGGGCACCGGATGTAACATGGGTGATAGACTTGGCAGTTTTTGGGATGGAAGCTATTAGGCGAAATCGGGCACCGGATGTAACATGGGTGATAGACTTGGCAGTTTTTGGGATGGAAGCTATTAGGCCGAAATCGGGCACCGGATGTAACATGGGTGATAGACTTGGCAGTTTTTGGGATGGAAGCTATTAGGCTGAAATCGGGCACCGGATGTAACATGGGTGATAGACTTGGCAGTTTTTGGGATGGAAGCTATTAGGCCGAAATCGGGCACCGGATGTAACATGGGTGATAGACTTGGCAGTGTTTGGGATGGAAGCTATTAGGACGAAATCGGGCACCGGATGTAACATGGGTGATAGACTTGGCAGTGTTTGGGATGGAAGCTATTAGGCCGAAATCGGGCACCGGATGTAACATGGGTGATAGACTTGGCAGTGTTTAGGATGGAAGCTATTAGGACGAAATCGGGCACCGGATGTAACATGGGTGATAGACTTGGCAGTGTTTTGGGATGGAAGCTATTAGGCCGAAATCGGGCACCGGATGTAACATGGGTGATAGACTTGGAAGTTTTTGGGATGGAAGCTATTAGGCTGAAATGGGGCACCGGATGTAACATTGGTGATAGTCTTGGCAGTGTTTGGGAAGGAAGCTATTAGGCCAAAATCGGGCACCGGATGTAACATGGGTGATAGACTTGGCAGTTTTTAGGATGGAAGCTATTAGGCCGAAATCGGGCACCGGATGTAACATGGGTGATAGACTTGGCAGTTTTTGGGATGGAAGTTATTAGGCCGAAATCGGGCACCGGATGTAACATGGGTGATAGACTTGGAAGTTTTTGGGATGGAAGCTATTAGGCTGAAATGGGGCACCGGATGTAACATTGGTGATAGTCTTGGCAGTGTTTGGGATGGAAGCTATTAGGACGAAATCGGGCACCGGATGTAACATGGGTGATAGACTTGGCAGTTTTTGGATGGAAGCTATTAGGCCGAAATCGGGCACCGGTTGTAACATGGGTGATAGACTTGGCCGTTTTTGGCATGGAAGCTATTAGGCTGAAATCGAGCACCGGATGTAACATGGGGGATAGACTTGGCAGTTTTTGGGATGGAAGCTATTAGGCCGAAATCGGGCACCGGATGTAACATAGGTGATAGACTTGGCAGTGTTTGGGATGGAAGCTATTAGGACGAAATCGGGCACCGGATGTAACATGGGTGATAGACTTGGCAGTTTTTGGGATGGAAGCTATTAGGCCGAAATCGGGCACCGGATGTAACATGGGTGATAGACTTGGCAGTTTTTGGGATGGAAGCTATTAGGCCGAAATCGGGCACCGGATGTAACATGGGTGATAGACTTGGCAGTTTTTGGGATGGAAGCTATTAGGCCGAAATCGGGCACCGGATGTAACATGGGTGATAGACTTGGCAGTTTTTGGGATGGAAGCTATTAGGCCGAAATCGGGCACCGGATGTAACATGGGTGATAGACTTGGCAGTGTTTGGGATGGAAGCTATTAGGCCGAAATCGGGCACCGGATGTAACATGGGTGATAGACTTGG
>NW_025215482.1:332464-348841 GCF_001659605.2 Manihot esculenta | reverse complement strand
TCTATCACCCATGTTACATCCGGTGCCCGATTTCGTCCTAATAGCTTCCATCCAAAACACAGCCAAGTATATCACCCATGTTACATCCGGTGCCCGATTTCGGCCTAATAGCTTCCATCCCAAACACTGCCAAGTCTATCACCCAAGTTACATCCGGTGCCCGATTTCGTCCTAATAGCTTCCATCCCAAACACTGCCAAGTCTATCACCCATGTTACATCCGGTGCCCGATTTCGTCCTAATAGCTTCCATCCCAAACACTGCCAAGTCTATCACCCATGTTACATCCTGTGCCCGATTTCGGCCTAATAGCTTCCATCTCAAAACACTAGCAAGTCTATTACCCATGTTACATCCGGTGCCCGATTTTGTCCTAATAGCTTCCATCCAAAACACAGCCAAGTCTATCACCCATGTTACATCCGGTGCCCGATTTCGGCCTAACAGCTTCCATCGCAAACACTGCCAAGTCTATGACCCATGTTACATCTGGTGCCCAATTTCGGCCTAATAGCTTCCATCCCAAAAACTGCCAAGTCTATCACCCATATTACATCCGGTGCTCGATTTCGGCCTAATAGCTTCCATCCCAAAAACTGCCAAGTCTATCACCCATGTTACATCCGATGCCCGATTTCGGCCTAATAGCTTCCATCCCAAAAACTGCCAAGTCTATCACCCATGTTACATCCGGTGCCCGATGTCGTCCTAAAAGCTTCCATCCCAAACACTGCCAAGTCTATCACCTATGTTACATCCGGTGCCCGATTTCAGCCTAATAGCTTCCATCCCAAAAATTACCAAGTCTATAACCCATGTTACATCCGGCGCCCGATTTCGGCCTAATAGCTTCCATCCCAAAAACTGCCAAGTCTATCACCCATGTTACATCCGGTGCCTGATTTCGGCCTAATAGCTTCCATCCCAAAAACTTCCAAGTCTATCACCCATGTTACATCCGGTGCCCGATTTCGGCCTAATAGCTTCCATCGCAAAAACTGCCAAGTCTATCACCCATGTTACATTCGGTGCCCGATTTCGTCCTAATAGCTTCCATCCCAAACACTGCCAAGTCTATCACCCATCTTACATCCTGTGCCCGATTTCGGCCTAATAGCTTCCATCCCAAAACACTGGCAAGTCTATCACCCATGTTACATCCGGTGCCCGATTTCGTCCTTATAGCTTCCATCCAAAACACAGCCAAGTCTATCACCCATGTGACATCCGGTGCCCGATTTCGGCCTAATAGCTTCCATCCCAAACACTGCCAAGTCTATCACCCATGTTACATCCGGTGCCCGATTTCGTCCTAATATCTTCCATCCCAAAAACTGCCAAGTCTATCCCCCATGTTACATCCGATGCTCGATTTCAGCCTAATAGCTTCCATCCCAAAAACAACCAAGTATATCACCCATGTTACAACCGGTGCCCGATTTCGGCCTAATAGCTTCCATCCCGAAAACTGGAAAGTCTATCACCCATGTTACATCCGGTGCCCGATTTCGGCCTAATAGCTTCCATTCCAAAAACTGCCAAGTCTATCACCCATGTTACATCCGGTACCCGATTTTGGCCTAATAGCTTCCATCCCAAAAACTGCCAAGTCTATCACCCATGTTACATCCGGTGCCCGATTTCGTCCTAATAGCTTCAATCCCAAACACTGCTATATGTATCACCTATGTTACATCCGGTGCCCGATTTCATCCTAATAGCTTCCATCCCAAACACTGCCAAGTCTATCACCCATGTTACATCCGGTGCCCGATTTCGGCCTAATAGCTTCCATCCCAAACACTGCTAAGTCTATCACCCATGTTACATCTGGTGCCCGATTTCAGCCTAATAGCTTCCATACCAAAAACTAGACAGTCTATCACCCATGTTACATCCTGTGCCCGATTTCGGCCTAATAGCTTCCATCCCAAAACACTGGCAAGTCTATCACCCATGTTACATCCGGTGCCCGATTTCGTCCTAAAAGCTTCCATCCAAAACACAGCCAAGTCTATCACCCATGTTACATCCGATGCCCGATTTCGGCCTAATAGCTTCTATCCCAAACACTGCCAAGTCTATGACCCATGTTACATCCGGTGCCCGATTTCGGCCTAATAGCTTCCATCCCAAACACTGCCAAGTCTATCACCCATGTTACATCCGGTGCCCGATTTCGTCCTAATAGCTTCCATCCCAAACACTGCCAAGTCTATCACCCATGTTACATCCGGTGCCCGATTTCGTCCTAATAGCTTCCATCCCAAACACTGCCAAGTCTATCACCCATGTTACATCCTGTGCCCGATTTCGGCCTAATAGCTTCCATCTCAAAACACTAGCAAGTCTATTACCCATGTTACATCCGGTGCCCGATTTCGTCCTAATAGCTTCCATCCAAAACACAGCAAAGTCTATCACCCATGTTACATTCGGTGCCCGATTTCGGCCTAATAGCTTCCATCCCAAACACTGCCAAGTCTGTCACCATGTTACATCCGGTGCCCGATTTCGTCCTAATAGCTTCCATCCGAAACAGTGCCAAGTCTATCACCCATGTTACATTCGGTGCCCGATTTCGTCCTAATAGCTTCCATCCCAAACACTGCCAAGTCTATCACCCATGTTACATCCTGTGCCCGATTTCGGCCTAATAGCTTCAATCCCAAAACACTGGCAAGTCTATCACCCATGTTACATCCGGTGCCCGATTTCGTCCTAATAGCTTCCATCCAAAACACAGCCAAGTATATCACCCATGTTACATCCGGTGCCCGATTTCGGCCTAATAGCTTCCATCCCAAACACTGCCAAGTCTATCACCCAAGTTACATCCGGTGCCCGATTTCGTCCTAATAGCTTCCATCCCAAACACTGCCAAGTCTATCACCCATGTTAAATCCGGTGCCCGATTTCGTCCTAATAGCTTCCATCCCAAACACTGCCAAGTCTATCACCCATGTTACATCCTGTGCCCGATTTCGGCCTAATAGCTTCCATCTCAAAACACTAGCAAGTCTATTACCCATGTTACATCCGGTGCCCGATTTTGTCCTAATAGCTTCCATCCAAAACACAGCCAAGTCTATCACCCATGTTACATCCGGTGCCCGATTTCGGCCTAACAGCTTCCATCGCAAACACTGCCAAGTCTATGACCCATGTTACATCTGGTGCCCAATTTCGGCCTAATAGGTTCCATCCCAAAAACTGCCAAGTCTATCACCCATATTACATCCGGTGCTCGATTTCGGCCTAATAGCTTCCATCCCAAAAACTGCCAAGTCTATCACCCATGTTACATCCGATGCCCGATTTCGGCCTAATAGCTTCCATCCCAAAAACTGCCAAGTCTATCACCCATGTTACATCCGGTGCCCGATGTCGTCCTAAAAGCTTCCATCCCAAACACTGCCAAGTCTATCACCTATGTTACATCCGGTGCCCTATTTCAGCCTAATAGCTTCCATCCCAAAAATTACCAAGTCTATAACCCATGTTACATCCGGCGCCCGATTTCGGCCTAATAGCTTCCATCCCAAAAACTGCCAAGTCTATCACCCATGTTACATCCGGTGCCTGATTTCGGCCTAATAGCTTCCATCCCAAAAACTTCCAAGTCTATCACCCATGTTACATCCGGTGCCCGATTTCGGCCTAATAGCTTCCATCGCAAAAACTGCCAAGTCTATCACCCATGTTACATTCGGTGCCCGATTTCGTCCTAATAGCTTCCATCCCAAACACTGCCAAGTCTATCACATATGTTACATCCGGTGCCCGATTTAGGACTAATAGCTTCCATACCAAAAACTAGACAGTCTATCACCCATGTTACATCCTGTGCCCGATTTCGGCCTAATAGCTTCCATCCCAAAACACTGGCAAGTCTATCACCCATGTTACATCCGGTGCCTGATTTCGTCCTAAAAGCTTCCATCCAAAACACAGCCAAGTCTACCACCTATGTTACAACCGGTGCCCGATTTTGGCCTAACAGCTTCCATTCTTAAACACTGCCAAGTCTATGACCCATGTTACATTCGGTGCCCGATTTCGGCCTAATAGCTTCCATCCTAAACACTGCCAAGTCTATCAGCCATGTTACATCCGGTGCCCGATTTCGTCCTAATAGCTTCCGTCCGAAACAGTGCCAAGTCTATCACCCATGTTACATCCGGTGCCCGATTTCGGCCTAATAGCTTCCATCCCAAACACTGCCAAGTCTATCACCCATGTTACATTCGGTGCCCGATTTCGTCCTAATAGCTTCCATCCCAAACACTGCCAAGTCTATCACCCATGTTACATCCTGTGCCCGATTTCGGCCTAATAGCTTCCATCCCAAAACACTGGCAAGTGTATCACCCATGTTACATCCGGTGCCCGATTTCGTCCTAATAGCTTCCATCCAAAACACAGCCAAGTATATCACCCATGTTACATCCGGTGCCCGAATTCGGCCTAATAGCTTCCATCCCAAACACTGCCAAGTCTATCACCCAAGTTACATCCGGTGCCCGATTTCGTCCTAATAGCTTCCATCCCAATCACTGCCAAGTCTATCACCCATGTTACATCCGGTGCCCGATTTCGTCCTAATAGTTTCCATCCCAAACACTGCCAAGTCTATCACCCATGTTACATCCTGTGCCCGATTTCGGCCTAATAGCTTCCATCTCAAAACACTGGCAAGTCTATCACCCATGTTACATCCGGTGCCCGATTTCGTCCTAATAGCTTCCATCCAAAACACAGCCAAGTCTATCACCCATGTTACATCCGGTGCTTGATTTCGGCCTAATAGCTTCCATCCCAAACACTGCCAAGTCTATGACCCATGTTACATCCGGTGCCCGATTTCTGCCTAATAGCTTCCATCCCAAAAACTGCCAAGTCTATCACCCATGTTACATCCGGTGCTCGATTTCGGCCTAATAGCTTCCATCCCAAAAACTGCCAAGTCTATCACCCATGTTACATCCGGTGCCCGATTTCGGCCTAATAGCTTCCATCCCAAAAACTGCCAAGTCTATCACCCATGTTACATCCGGTACCCGATTTTGGCCTAATAGCTTCCATCCCAAAAACTGCCAAGTCTATCACCCATGTTACATCCGGTGCCCGATTTCGTCCTAATAGCTTCAATCCCAAACACTGCTATATGTATCACCTATGTTACATCCGGTGCCCGATTTCGGCCTAATAGCTTCCATCCCAAAAACTGCCAAGTCTATCCCCCATGTTACATCCGGTGCTCGATTTCTGCCGAATAGCTTCCATCCCAAAAACGGCCAAGTCTATCACCTATGTTACATCCGGTGCCCTATTTAGGACTAATTGCTTCCCTCCCAAAAACTGGCAAGTCTAGCACCCATGTTACATCTGGTGCCCGATTTCAGCCTAATAGCTTCCATACCAAAAACTAGACAGTCTATCACCCATGTTACATCCTGTGCCCGATTTCGGCCTAATGGCTTCCATCCCAAAACACTGGCAAGTCTATCACCCATGTTACATCCGGTGCCCGATTTCGTCCTAAAAGCTTCCATCCAAAACACAGCCAAGTCTATCACCCATGTTACATCCGATGCCCGATTTCGGCCTAATAGCTTCTATCCCAAACACTGCCAAGTCTATGACCCATGTTACATCCGGTGCCCGATTTCGGCCTAATAGCTTCCATCCCAAACACTGCCAAGTCTATCACCCATGTTACATCCGGTGCCCGATTTCGTCCTAATAGCTTCCATCCCAAACACTGCCAAGTCTATCACCCATGTTACATCCTGTGCCCGATTTCGGCCTAATAGCTTCCATCTCAAAACACTAGCAAGTCTATTACCCATGTTACATCCGGTGCCCGATTTCGTCCTAATAGCTTCCATCCAAAACACAGCAAAGTCTATCACCCATGTTACATTCGGTGCCCGATTTCGGCCTAATAGCTTCCATCCCAAACACTGCCAAGTCTGTCACCATGTTACATCCGGTGCCCGATTTCGTCCTAATAGCTTCCATCCGAAACAGTGCCAAGTCTATCACCCATGTTACATTCGGTGCCCGATTTCGTCCTAATAGCTTCCATCCCAAACACTGCCAAGTCTATCACCCATGTTACATCCTGTGCCCGATTTCGGCCTAATAGCTTCAATCCCAAAACACTGGCAAGTCTATCACCCATGTTACATCCTGTAATACCCGGCTAGACTCCGGTACCGGAATTTCTACCGTCCGGTGGAATTTGGGTGTCGGAAACCTCTAGAAGGGTAAAAGCATGTTTTTATAAAATGTTTTCATGTTTTTAATGTTTTAAGTATGATTTTAATTGAGTTTTTGCATGAAAAATCTTTTGAGGAAAACTCAGGTTCGGCCGCCGAAACTCACTTTCGGCCGCCGAACATGCATGGACTTTGGGAGGCACGTTAGGCCCCCGAAAGTCTAAGAGAGGGAAGTGCAGGTTCGGCCGCCGAACCTTATGTTCGGCCGCCGAACATTGCATGGATGCGGAGGCACATTCGGCCCCCGAACGTGGCCTGGCCAGCCACTATAAAAGGGTCCCCTAGGTCCGCACGGGCGAGCTTTTTCTCTCCCATTGTCGGCCAAGGTGAGTCTCCACCGCTCCTCCCTCGATCTTGAGTGTTTCCTTTAGATCTTTCATGGTTTTAACGAGTCTATAACTTCGTTTTGAAGATTTGTGAGCTTTGAGCAAGTTTTGAGCAAGTTTTGAGTGCTTGGAGGTTCAAAGAGCTTAATCTCTCCATCTCCAAGCTAGGATCGCTTTCCTCTCGTTTCTTCAAGAGGTAAGGGTCGATCTTGAACCCTTTTTATGTTTTAAACATGTTTTAAGTAAGATCTATGGGTAGAAATGCATGTTAGGACATATGTTGAGTTTATGGGTTTTGTTGATGTTTTGAGCAATGTAGCTTGATTGTGTGTGAATGAAGTGTTGTAGATGGGGTATATGCATGTTTGAGGCCCCTAGGAACTTGTATGTATGTTTTGGTTGAGAAATATGCATGATCTGTGGTTTTGGGAGGCAGGAGGTTCATTTGAACCAAGTTTCTGCCATTTGGCAGAAACCAGGTTCGGCAGCCGAAGGGAGTTTCGGCCGCCGAACCCCTCTTGTGAAGGCAGCTTTCGGCTGCCGAAGGTGCCCCCGAAAAGAGACTTTCGTCTCTGTCTGGCACTTTCGGCCGCCGAAGGTGCCGCCGAACCTAGCTGAGTTTCGTCTCTGTCCAGGACTTTCGGCCGCCGAAGGTGCCGCCGAAGGTGCCCTGTTCAGCCATTTCATGCATATTTTCTGTGATGTTTTCAGGATGTTTTAGGGGGTTTTTGGGGGATATATATTAGAGTTATGTTTATATTGTTGGTCCCTCATTGGAGTCCACCTGTGTAGGTTCGGACCCGAGGAACCAAGGACCCCAGCAGTGAGCCAGCTGCTGAGAGTTTGACAGAGTCAGCCAGAGGTGAGTGGAACTATACTTAATCTTTTAAATTAAGAAAGTGAATATTTTATCATGTTTCATGCATCATGACTATAATATAGGATGTTTGCATTAGAATCACGAATATGCTACATTGCATTATTATATTGTGCTTGATGAGGAGGGACATTGCACGACTCACTATTCCTGTGTACGAAGTCCTGTGGTGCCCATAATAGGGCCGGGCAATAGCTCCGATTTACGAAGTCCTGTGGTGCCCATAATAGGGCCGGGCAATACGAAGTCCTGTGGTGCCCATAATAGGGCCGGGCAATACGAAGTCCTGTGGTGCCCATAATAGGGCCGGGCATGGAGCTGAGGGATTTTTGGGTCGGTCCTTCCATGATGTGAAATGTTTGTGCAATGATGCATTCCATTATGGCATGTTTTAAATATTTTTTTTTTAGTTCTACTCACTGGGCATCTAGCTCACCCCTCTCCCCTAACCCCCAGGTTTGCAGGTACGGGATTGATAGAGAAGAAAAGAAGAGAAAAGTCATATGTATGTATAGCTAGAGTATGTGGACATGACAAATGATAAGAATGTAATGTAAAGTTTGAAACAGTTATGTTTATGTAACTATGTTATTGAGGATAGAGTTGTGCTTGACCATAGTTTATGTTAATCCCTTGGTATGTACATGATCTTATTTTATGATGTATATGTGAACCAACTCAACACAGGATATATATTGCCCATTGAGGCTTTGATGAAATCCCACAGAGGGATTAATGTTTATGTATATGATGAATACAGTGCATGCACAGGTTGAGTTTGGTATATGAAGAAAAAGGAAAAGTTTTTAATTCTTATGTATGTTTGTTGATCATGTATGGGATTAAACGGGTAAACAGGATGTATGTAGGCTTGCTACGGGTTCCGGCGGCCTTAAGCCGACCTGAATCCTAGCGCCGGTAGCGGTCCGGATTTCCGGGGCGTTAAAGAGTGGTATCAAAGCCCTAGGTTCACATGGTCGGACCTAGCGTGTCGGGCTCATAGAAGTATTAGAAGGTCAAGCACAATAGGAAAGGTCATGTCCACTAGGATAGGATGTAGGGTCCTGTCTTGCTATGATGATGTGATATGCCATGACAATATGCATGCGCATAAATGATATGCTATGTTTGCCATGTATGTGATGTAGGTTCATGTGTCTCCACATGAACCATATGATGCTAATGCTTGCGAGTTATGTGCTGTTTTTCAGAGAACAGAATGAGAGGAACTCGTCGATCTGCACGATTGACAGGAGTCCCACCAGAGGATGAGGGCACGAGCGCCCGTCCTCCCACATTGCCTAGGGCAATGTCATGCAGAACAAACAGAGAAAGAGTATCAAGGGACCCTAGAAGGTCTTTTGATACTAGCAGAAGGGGGACAGAAAGAGGAGGAAGTTCTTCGGATGTGAGGGAGGTTATGGAAGAAGATCAAAGAAGGGATGGGAATCTGGATATTGGCATGTCAGAAGAAGGGACAGGGGAGTCACAAGGAGGCACTCAGGCCTCGGGGTATGGTTTTCCACCCTATTACCCACCCTATGCACAGAGTCCCGGGTATCCGATGGGAAGTACGTCGGATTACTCCAGCTTTAACCCCTACCCTACTCACATGCCTTATCCACCTTTCTATCCACCGTACCCACAGTACCCAGCCTATCCACCCTCATCCTTCCATCCTCACCCAGCAAACCCCACCTCGGGGAATGCTGCATCCCCACCTCCACCACCTACAGAACCAGTAGCCCCAGTTACTCAACCTCCTAGACCTAGCTCAGCCAGTGGGAGTAAGGTGAAGATGACAGCTTACCTTAAGCTGGATGCTCCTAAATATAAGTCAGGGGATGATCCCTTTGAATACCTGAGAGCAGTGAAGACGATCACTGATGAGCTAGGGGCAGATGATAGAAGAGCCATTGAGATGGCAGGGTTCACCCTGAAGTGCAAAAAGGCAAAGGAATGGTTCAAGTGCTATGTGGACCCGAGACTAGACAGTATCACATGGGAGGAATTCGCCAATGAGTTTGCTGGATGGGCATTTCCAGATAGCTCCAGAGAGCTAAAGATGATTGAGTTTGAGCAACTGAGACAGACAGAAGACATGAGCATAGAGGAGTACACAGATAAATTTCTGGAGCTATTACCCTTCTCAGGGCAAGCTCTAGATACAGATGTGAAGAAGGCCAGGAGATATGTCATGAAATTACAGTCCAGGTACTCCTCATTGATTCAATCAGCTGAGAGGGAGAGTTTTCACACGGTGGTAGATATGGCTCGAAGAATGGAGGCCAGTGCCATAGTTGAGGGGTCAGTGAAGCAGTCAGTGACCCAGTCTTCAGGGGTTAAGACCCCAGGCAGAGGAGGGCCAGGACCCTCTACTCAGAGTTCAGGTAGTAAGAGATGGAGTAGCACTAAGAAGCCCAAGAAGAACAAGTTCTGGAACAAGCTGAAATCCGGTCTAGGATTTGGCGGTGGCTCGAGTTCAGGTTCAGATGGTGCAGAATGCCAAAGGTGTGGGAGGCCACACAAGGGAGCGTGTCGATGGGGGACCAATGCATGTTTCAGATGTGGCCAGGAGGGACACATAGCTCGGGATTGTCCTAGAGCACCTTTCATGGGCCAGCCCCAACAGACAGCTTCGGGTAGTGTGGCACAACCAGCAGCTCCAGCCACAACACAGGGCAGTGGCAGAGGTAGAGGGAGAGGGGCAGCCTCTTCTTCTGGTTCCCGAGGTGAAGGTCCATCAGCTCCAGCCAGGATCTTCACAATGACTCAGCAGGAGGCGAACACATCCAACACCGTGGTGTCAGGTAAACTCATCATTGGGTGTTATGATGTGTATGCATTGATGGACCCTGGTGCATCTCATTCTTTCATCGCTCCGAGGGCAGTTGAGAGGTTAGGGTTGATGGTCTCTGGATTAGAGTGTCCCCTATGGGTCAGTGGACCCAAGTGTGACCCGACAGTGGCAGAGTCAGTCTGCCGGTATTGTCCAGTGTTTGTTGAGGGAAGATGCCTTTCCGCCGACCTTGTGGTTCTAGACTTGACAGATTTTGACGTCATTCTAGGGATGGATTGGCTATCTACCCATGGTGCTACCTTGGACTGCAGGGACAAGGTAGTCAGGCTCAGAGATCAGAACGGGTCAGAGGTTGTCTTCAGAGGAGACAAGAGGGGTACGCCTAGAGGTCTGATATCGGCCCTACAGGCTCGTAGACTGCTTAGGAAAGGATGTCAGGGGTATGTAGCTCACGTGAGAGAGCTAGATAGTCAGGTCAGGGAGCCAGCCTCAGTGCCAGTTGTCAGAGAATTTCTGGATGTCTTTCCAGAAGAGCTTCCAGGACTACCACCTGCTAGGGAGATAGAGTTCGAGATTGAATTGATACCTGGAACTAGACCGATCTCTATCCCTCCCTACAGGATGGCACCAGCAGAATTGAAGGAACTGAAAGAACAGTTGCAAGATCTGGTAGATAAGGGCTTCATCCGACCGAGTACCTCACCTTGGGGTGCTCCAGTGCTTTTTGTGAGAAAGAAGGATGGATCCCTCAGACTTTGTATCGACTACAGGCAGTTGAACAAGGTCACTACCAAGAACAAGTACCCATTGCCAAGGATCGATGATCTATTCGACCAGCTAGCAGGAGCGGGTTGTTTCTCCAAGATAGATCTGAGATCAGGGTACCATCAGCTGAGGATAAGGGAAGAAGACATACCGAAGACAGCTTTCAGGACCAGATATGGGCACTATGAGTTCCTTGTAATGCCGTTCGGGTTGACCAACGCCCCTGCAGCATTCATGGACCTCATGAATAGAGTATTCAGACCATACCTGGATCACTTCGTTATTGTCTTCATTGACGATATCCTAGTGTATTCCAGAAATGCAGAGGAGCATGCCCATCATCTGAGGATAATATTACAGACCTTGAGGGAACATGGCTTGTATGCCAAGTTCTCCAAGTGTGAGTTCTGGTTAAGGAGCATATCATTCTTGGGGCATATAGTGTCAGAGAATGGGATAGAAGTGGACCCCAATAAGGTTGAAGCTGTGACTAACTGGCCAAGACCCACCTCAGTGACAGAGATCAGAAGCTTCTTGGGTTTGGCTGGCTACTACAGGAGGTTCGTTCAGGACTTCTCTAAGATTGCAGCTCCTTTAACCAGATTAACCAGAAAGAATCAGAGATTCGAGTGGACCGATCAGTGTGAAGAAAGCTTTGAGGAGCTCAAGAAGAGGTTGACTTCAGCACCAGTGTTAGCTCTGCCAAACAGCAATGAGGATTTCACAGTGTTCTGTGATGCATCCAGAGTAGGCCTGGGTTGTGTGTTGATGCAGCATGGTAAGGTGATCGCTTATGCTTCTAGACAGCTGAAGAGGCATGAGTTGAATTACCCCACACACGACCTGGAAATGGCAGCAGTTATCTTTGCCCTCAAGATGTGGAGGCATTACCTCTATGGGGTAAAATGTGAGATCTTCACAGATCATAAGAGCCTGCAGCACATCTTGAACCAGAGAGAGCTGAACTTGAGGCAGAGGAGATGGGTAGAACTGTTGAGTGACTATGATTGCAAGATCCAGTACCATCCGGGTAAGGCTAATGTAGTAGCTGATGCCTTAAGCCGGAAATCACTTGGCAGTCTATCCCACATCACGGCAGAGAGGAGACCGGTGGTGAAGGAATTTTATAAGCTCATTGAGGAGGGTCTACAGATGGAGTTGTCTGGTACAGGTGCTTTGATTGCACAGATGAAAGTAACCCCCGTGTTTCTGGAGCAGGTGGCTCAGAAACAGCACGAGGACCCAGAGTTAGTGAAGATTGCAAGGACTGTTCAGTCAGGCAAAGATAGTGAGTTCAGATTCGATGATAAGGGGATCCTCCGCTATGGGAATAGACTATGTGTACCAGATGACATCGGGCTAAAAGGAGACATTATGAGAGAGGCTCATAATGCAAGGTACAGTGTTCACCCTGGAGCCACCAAGATGTACCAGGATCTGAAGGGAGTGTATTGGTGGCCAGCTATGAAGAGGGAAGTGGCACAGTTTGTGTCAGCCTGCGAAATATGTCAGAGGGTGAAGCTGGAACATCAGAAGCCGGCTGGAATGCTTAACCCGCTACCTATTCCAGAATGGAAATGGGAGAACATAGCTATGGACTTTGTAGTGGGGTTACCGGCAACATCCAACAGACTAGACTCCATATGGGTGATTGTGGACAGACTCACCAAATCTGCTCACTTCATCCCTGTTAGGAGCAACTACTCTGTGGATAAGTTAGCGCAGGTTTATGCGGATGAAGTTGTCAGGCTGCACGGGGTCCCGGTATCTATAGTGTCAGATAGAGGGCCCCAGTTCACCTCCAGGTTTTGGCAGAGTCTGCAGAGTGCTATGGGTACTAGGTTGGATTTTAGCACTGCCTTCCATCCACAGACAGACGGACAGTCAGAGAGGACCATCCAGACCATAGAGGATATGCTCAGGATGTGTGTGCTAGATTTTGGCGGTTCTTGGAGGCAACATCTACCCTTGGTAGAGTTCGCCTACAATAACAGCTATCATGCTAGCATTGGGATGGCTCCATATGAAGCTTTGTATGGGAGGAAGTGCAGGTCACCTGTTTGCTGGGAAGAGGTTGGAGAGAGGTCCTTAGCAGGGCCTGAGCTTGTAGAGATCACCAGCAGAGTGGTGCCCATGATCAGAGAAAGGATAAAGACTGCCACAAGCAGGCAGAAGAGTTATGCAGACATCCGCAGGAGACAGGTAGAGTTTCAGGAGGGGGATCTAGTATTGCTCAAGGTGTCCCCAATGAAAGGGGTGGTTCGGTTCGGAAAGAAGGGTAAGCTAGCTCCGCGGTACATCGGACCCTTTGAGGTCTTGCAAAAAGTTGGGAACGTATCGTACAAGCTGGACTTGCCTGCTTCTATGGAGAGAATCCATCCGGTTTTCCATGTTTCCATGTTGAGGAAGTTCGTGTCAGATCCGGGCAAGGTTCTTAGTGAGCCTGATGTGGAGATCCAAGAGGATCTCACTTATGTTGAACAACCAGTGCGGATTCTTGACACTCAGATCAAAAAGCTAAGGAACAAGGAAATCCCGATGGTGAAAGTCCTTTGGAACCACCACAATATGGAAGAATGTACTTGGGAGACCCGGGAGTCCATGCTCCAGCAATATCCCTATCTCTTTTAAGGTTAGTCTCTATGTGTTTTATATGTATGTTATGTTGTTTTGCTATGCATGTGCTAGTTGAGGAACATTCGGGGACGAATGTTCTTAAGGGGGGGAGAATGTAATACCCGGCTAGACTCCGGTACCGGAATTTCTACCGTCCGGTGGAATTTGGGTGTCGGAAACCTCTAGAAGGGTAAAAGCATGTTTTATAAAATGTTTTCATGTTTTTAATGTTTTAAGTATGATTTTAATTGAGTTTTTGCATGAAAAATCTTTGAGGAAAACTCAGGTTCGGCCGCCGAAACTCACTTTCGGCCGCCGAACATGCATGGACTTTGGGAGGCACGTTAGGCCCCCGAAAGTCTAAGAGAGGGAAGTGCAGGTTCGGCCGCCGAACCTTATGTTCGGCCGCCGAACATTGCATGGATGCGGAGGCACATTCGGCCCCCGAACGTGGCCTGGCCAGCCACTATAAAAGGGTCCCCTAGGTCCGCACGGGCGAGCTTTTTCTCTCCCATTGTCGGCCAAGGTGAGTCTCCACCGCTCCTCCCTCGATCTTGAGTGTTTCCTTTAGATCTTTCATGGTTTTAACGAGTCTATAACTTCGTTTGAAGATTTGTGAGCTTTGAGCAAGTTTTGAGCAAGTTTTGAGTGCTTGGAGGTTCAAAGAGCTTAATCTCTCCATCTCCAAGCTAGGATCGCTTTCCTCTCGTTTCTTCAAGAGGTAAGGGTCGATCTTGAACCCTTTTTATGTTTTAAACATGTTTAAGTAAGATCTATGGGTAGAAATGCATGTTAGGACATATGTTGAGTTTATGGGTTTTGTTGATGTTTTGAGCAATGTAGCTTGATTGTGTGTGAATGAAGTGTTGTAGATGGGGTATATGCATGTTTGAGGCCCCTAGGAACTTGTATGTATGTTTTGGTTGAGAAATATGCATGATCTGTGGTTTTGGGAGGCAGGAGGTTCATTTGAACCAAGTTTCTGCCATTTGGCAGAAACCAGGTTCGGCAGCCGAAGGGAGTTTCGGCCGCCAAACCCTCTTGTGAAGGCAGCTTTCGGCTGCCGAAGGTGCCCCCGAAAAGAGACTTTCGTCTCTGTCTGGCACTTTCGGCCGCCGAAGGTGCCGCCGAACCTAGCTGAGTTTCGTCTCTGTCCAGGACTTTCGGCCGCCGAAGGTGCCGCCGAAGGTGCCCTGTTCAGCCATTTCATGCATATTTTCTGTGATGTTTTCAGGATGTTTTAGGGGGTTTTTGGGGGATATATATTAGAGTTATGTTTATATTGTTGGTCCCTCATTGGAGTCCACCTGTGTAGGTTCGGACCCGAGGAACCAAGGACCCCAGCAGTGAGCCAGCTGCTGAGAGTTTGACAGAGTCAGCCAGAGGTGAGTGGAACTATACTTAATCTTTTAAATTAAGAAAGTGAATATTTTATCATGTTTCATGCATCATGACTATAATATAGGATGTTTGCATTAGAATCACGAATATGCTACATTGCATTATTATATTGTGGTTGATGAGGAGGGACATTGCACGACTCACTATTCCTGTGTACGAAGTCCTGTGGTGCCCATAATAGGGCCGGGCAATAGCTCCGATTTACGAAGTCCTGTGGTGCCCATAAATAGGGCCGGCAATACGAAGTCCTGTGGTGCCATAATAGGGCCGGGCAAATACGAAGTCCTGTGGTGCCCATAATAGGGCCGGGCATGGAGCTGAGGGATTTTTGGTCGGTCCTTCCATGATGTGAAATGTTGTGCAATGATGCATTCCATTATGGCATGTTTAAATATTTTTTTTTAGTTCTACTCACTGGCATCTAGCTCACCCCTCTCCCCTACCCCAGTTTGCAGGTACGGATTGATAGAGAAGAAAAGAAGAGAAAAGTCATATGTAATGTATATAGCTAGAGTATGTGGACATGAAAAGATAAGATTAATGTATTTGAAACAGTTAGTTTATGTAACTATGTTATTGAGGATAGAGTTGTGCTTGACCATAGTTTATGTTAATCCCTTGTATGTACATGATCTTATTTAATGAGTAATATGTGAACCAACCAACACAGGATATATATTTGCCCATTGAGGCTTTGATGAAATCCCACAGAGGGATTAATGTTTATGTATATGATGAATACAGTGCATGCACAGGTTGAGTTTGGTATATGAGAAAAAGGAAAAGTTTTTAATTCTATGTATGTTTTTGTTGATCATGTATGGATAAACGGGTAAACAGGATGTATGTAGGCTTGCTACGGTTCCCGGCGGCCTTAAGCCGACCTGAATCCTAGCGCCGGTAGCGGTCCGGATTTCCGGGCGTAAACATCCGTGCCCGATTTCGTCCTAATAGCTTCCATCCAAAACACAGCCAAGTAATATCACCCATGTTACATCCGGTGCCCGATTTCGGCCTAATAGCTTCCATCCCAAACACTGCCAAGTCTATCACCCAAGTACATCCGGTGCCCGATTTCGTCCTAATAGCTTCCATCCCAAACACTGCAAGTCTATCACCCATGTTACATCCGGTGCCCGATTTCGTCCTATAGCTTTCCATCCCAAACACTGCCAAGTCTATCACCCATGTTACATCCTGTGCCCGCATTTCGGCCTAATAGCTTCCATCTCAAAACACTAGCAAGTCTATTACCCATGTTACATCCGGTGCCCGATTTTGTCCTAATAGCTTCCATCCAAAACACAG
>NW_025215482.1:315672-331464 GCF_001659605.2 Manihot esculenta | reverse complement strand
AAAACTGCCAAGTCTATCACCCATGTTACATCCGGTGCCCGATTTCGGCCTAATAGCTTCCATCCTAAAAACTGGCAAGTCTATCACCCATGTTACTTCCGGTGCCCGATTTCGGGCTAATAGCTTCCATCCCGAAAACTGGAAAGTCTATCACCCATGTTACATCCGGTGCCCGATTTCGACCTAATAGCTTCCAACCCAAAAACTGCCAAGTCTATCACCCATGTTACATCCGGTGCCCGATTTCGACCTAATAGCTTCCATCCCAACAACTGGCAAGTCTATCACCCATGTTACATCTGGTGCCCCATTTAGGCCTAATAGCTTCCATCCCAAAAACTGCCAAGTCTATCACCCATGTTACATCCGGTGCCCGATTTCGGCCTAATAGCTTCCATTCCAAAAACTTCCAAGACTATCACCCATGTTACATTCGGTGCCCGATTTCGGCCTAATAGCTTCCATCCTAAAAACTGGCAAGTCTATCACCCATGTTACTTCCGGTGCCCGATTTCGGGCTAATAGCTTCCATCCCGAAAACTGGAAAGTCTATCACCCATGTTACATCCGGTGCGCGATTTCGACCTAATAGCTTCCAACCCAAAAACGGCCAAGTCTATCACCCATGTTACATCCGGTGCCTGATTTCGGCCTAATAGCTTCCATCCCAACAACTGGCAAGTCTATCGCCCATGTTACATCTGGTCCCCCATTTAGGCAAATAGCTTCCATCCCAAAAACTGGCAAGTCTAGCACCCATGTTACATTCGGTGCCCGATTTCAGCCTAATAGCTTCCATTCCAAAAACTGGAAAGTCTATCACCCATGTTACATTCGGTGCCCGATTTAGGCCTAATAGCTTCCATCCCAAAAACTGACAAGTCTAGCACCCATGTTACATCCGGTGCCCTATTTAGGCCTAATAGCTTCCATCCTAAAAACTGGCAAGTCTATCACCCATGTTACATCCGGTGCCCGATTTCGGCCTAATAGCTTCCATCCCAAAAACTGGCAAGTCTATCACCCATGTTACATCCGGTGCCCGATTTCGGCCTAATAGCTTCCATCCCAAAAACTTCCAAGTCTATCACCCATGTTACATCCTGTGCCCGATTTCGGCCTAATAGCTTCCATCCCAAAACACTGCCAAGTCTATCACCCATGTTACATCCAGTGCCTGATTTCGTCCTAATAGCTTCCATCCAAAACACTGCCAAGTCTATCACCCATGTTACATCCGGTGCCCGATGTCGGCCTAATAGCTTCCATCCCAAATACTGCCAAGTCTATGACCCATGTTACATCCGGTGCCCGATTTCGGCCTAATAGCTTCCATCCCAAACACTGCCAAGTCTATCACCCATGTTACATCCAGTGCCCGATTTCGTCCTAATAGCTTCCATCCAAAACACTGCCAAGTCTATCACCCATGTTACATCCGGTGCCCGATTTCGGCCTAATAGCTTCAATCCCAAACACTGCCAAGTCTATCACCCATGTTACATCCGGTGCCCGATTTCATCCTAATAGCTTCCATCCCAAACACTGCCAAGTCTATCACCCATGTTACATCCGGTGCCCGATTTTGGCGTAATAGCTTCCATCCCAAACACTGCCAAGTCTATCACCCATGTTACATCCGGTGCCCGATTTCGGCCTAATAGCTTCCATCCCAAAAACTGCCAAGTCTATCACCCATGTTACATCCGGTGCCCGATTTCGGCCTAATAGCTTCCATCCCAAAAACTTCCAAGTCTATCACCCATGTTACATCCGGTGCCCGATTTCGGCCTAATAGCTTCCATCCCAAAAACTACCAACTCTATCACCCATGTTACATCTGGTGCTCGATTTCGGCCTAATAGCTTCCATCCCAAAAACTGCCAAGTCTATCACCCATGTTACATCCGGTGCCCGATTTTGGCCTAATAGCTTCCATCCTAAAAACTGGCAAGTCTATCACCCATGTTACTTCCGGTGCCCGATTTCGGGCTAATAGCTTCCATCCCGAAAACTGGAAAGTCTATCATCCATGTTACATTCGGTGCCCGATTTCGGCCTAATAGCTTCCAACCCAAAAACTGCCAAGTCTATCACCCATGTTATATCCGGTGCCTGATTTCGGCCTAATAGCTTCCATCCCAAACACTACCAAGTCTATCATCTATGTTACATCCGGTGCCCGATTTCGGCCTAATAGCTTACATCCCAAAAACTGCGAAGTCTATCACCCATGTTACATCCGGTGCTCGATTTCAGCCTAATAGCTTCCATCCCAAAAACGGCCAAGTCCATCACCCATGTTACAACCGGTGCCCGATTTCGGCCTAATAGCTTCCATCCGAAAAACTGCCAAGTCTATCACCCATGTTACATCCGGTGCCCGATTTCGGCCTAATAGCTTCCATCCCAAACACTGCCAAGTCTATCACCCATGTTACATCCGGTGCCCGATTTCGTCCTAATAGCTTCCATCCAAAACACTGCCAAGTCTATCACCCATGTTACATCCGGTGCCCGATTTCGGCCTAATAGCTTCAATCCCAAACACTGCCAAGTCTATCACCCATGTTACATCCGGTGCCCGATTTCATCCTAATAGCTTCCATCCCAAACACTGCCAAGTCTATGACCCATGTTACATCCGGTGCCCGATTTCGGCCTAATAGTTTCCATCCCAAACACTGCCAAGTCTATCACCCATGTTACATCCGGTGCCCGATTTCGGCCTAATAGCTTCCATCCCAAATACTGCCAAGTCTATGACCCATGTTACATCCGGTGCCCGATTTCGGCCTAATAGCTTCCATCCCAAACACTGCCAAGTCTATCACCCATGTTACATCCGGTGCCCGATTTCGTCCTAATAGCTTCCATCCAAAACACTGCCAAGTCTATCACCCATGTTACATCCGGTGCCCGATTTCGGCCTAATAGCTTCAATCCCAAACACTGCCAAGTCTATCACCCATGTTACATCCGGTGCCCGATTTCATCCTAATAGCTTCCATCCCAAACACTGCCAAGTCTATCACCCATGTTACATCCGGTGCCCGATTTTGGCGTAATAGCTTCCATCCCAAACACTGCCAAGTCTATCACCCATGTTACATCCGGTGCCCGATTTCCGCCTAATAGCTTCCATCCCAAAAACTGCCAAGTCTATCACCCATGTTACATCCGGTGCCCGATTTCGGCCTAATAGCTTCCATCCCAAAAACTTCCAAGTCTATCACCCATGTTACATCCGGTGCCCGATTTCGGCCTAATAGCTTCCATCCCAAAAACTACCAACTCTATCAACCATGTTACATCTGGTGCTCGATTTCGGCCTAATAGCTTCCATCCCAAAAACTGCCAAGTCTATCACCCATGTTACATCCGGTGCCCGATTTTGGCCTAATAGCTTCCATCCTAAAAACTGGCAAGTCTATCACCCATGTTACTTCCGGTGCCCGATTTCGGGCTAATAGCTTCCATCCCGAAAACTGGAAAGTCTATCATCCATGTTACATTCGGTGCCCGATTTCGGCCTAATAGCTTCCAACCCAAAAACTGCCAAGTCTATCACCCATGTTATATCCGGTGCCTGATTTCGGCCTAATAGCTTCCATCCCAAACACTACCAAGTCTATCATCTATGTTACATCCGGTGCCCGATTTCGGCCTAATAGCTTACATCCCAAAAACTGCGAAGTCTATCCCCCATGTTACATCCGGTGCTCGATTTCAGCCTAATAGCTTCCATCCCAAAAACGGCCAAGTCCATCACCCATGTTACAACCGGTGCCCGATTTCGGCCTAATAGCTTCCATCCGAAAAACAGCCAAGTCTATCACCCATGTTACATCCGGTGCCCGATTTCGGCCTAATAGCTTCCATCCCAAAAGCAGCCAAGTCTATCACCCATGCTACATCCGGCGCTCGATTTCGGCCTAATAGCTTCCATCCCAAAAACTGCCAAGTCTATCCCCCATGTTACTTCCGGTGCTCGATTTCCGCCTAATAGCTTCCATCCCAAAAACGGCCAAGTCTATCACCCATGTTACAACCGGTGCCCGATTTCGGCCTAATAGCTTCCATCCGAAAAACTGCCAAGTCTATCACCCATGTTACATCCGGTGCCCGATTTCGGCCTAATAGCTTCCATCCCAAAAACTTCCAAGTCTATCACCCATGTTACATCCGGTGCCCGATTTCGGCCTAATAGCTTCCATCCCAAAAACTACCAACTCTATCACCCATGTTACATCCGGTGCTCGATTTCGGCCTAATAGCTTCCATCCCAAAAACTGCCAAGTCTATCACCCATGTTACATCCGGTGCCCGATTTTCGCCTAAAAGCTTCCATCCCAAAAACTGGCAAGTCTATCACCCATGTTACATCCGGTGCCCGATTTCGGCCTAATAGCTTCCATCCCAAAAACTTCCAAGTCTATCACCCATGTTACATCCGTGCTCGATTTCAGCCTAATAGCTTCCATCCCAAAAACGGCCAAGTCTATCACGCATGTTACAACCGGTGCCCGATTTCATCCTAATAGCTTCCATCCCAAACACTACCAAGTCTATCACCCATGTTACATCCGGTGCCCGATTTCGGCCTAATAGCTTCCATCCCAAAAGCTGCCAAGTCTATCACCCATGCTACATCCGGCGCCCGATTTCGGCCTAATAGCTTCCATCCCAAAAACTGCCAAGTCTATCCCCCATGTTACTTCCGGTGCTCGATTTCCGCCTAACAGCTTCCATCCCAAAAACGGCCAAGTCTATCACCCATGTTACAACCGGTGCCCGATTTCGGCCTAATAGCTTCCATCCGAAAAACTGCCAAGTCTATCACCCATGTTACATCCGGTGCCCGATTTCGGCCTAATAGCTTCTATCCCAAACACTGCCAAGTCTATGACCCATGTTACATCCGGTGCCCGATTTCGGCCTAATAGCTTCCATCCCAAACACTGCCAAGTCTATCACCCACGTTACATCCGGTGCCCGATTTCGTCCTAATAGCTTCCATCCAAAACACTGCCAAGTCTATCACCCATGTTACATCCTGTGCCCGATTTCGGCCTAATAGCTTCCATCCCAAAACACTGGCAAGTCTATCACACATGTTACATCCGGTGCCCGATTTCGTCCTAATAGCTTCCATCCAAAACACAGCCAAGTCTATCACCCATGTTACATCCGGTGCCCGATTTCGGCCTAATAGCTTCCATCCCAAACACTGCCAAGTCTATGACCCATGTTACATCCGGTGCCCGATTTCGTCCTAATAGCTTTCATCCCATTCGCTGCCAAGTCTACAACCCATGTTACATCCGGTGCCCGATTTCGTCGTAATAGCTTCCATCCCAAACACTGCCAAGTCTATCACCCATGTTACATCCTATGCCCGATTTCGGCCTCATAGCTTCCATCCCAAAACACTTGCAAGTCTATCACCCATGTTACATCCGGTGCCCGATTTCGTCCTAATAGCTTCCATCCAAAACACAGCCAAGTCTATCACCCATGTGACATCCGGTGCCCGATTTCGGCCTAATAGCTTCCATCCCAAACACTGCGAAGTCTATGACCCATGTTACATCCGGTGCCCGATTTCGTCCTAATAGCTTCCATCCAAAACACTGCCAAGTCTATCACCCATGTTACATCCGGTGCCCGATTTCGTCCTAATAGCTTTCATCCCAAAAACTGCCAAGTCTATCCCCCATGTTACATCCGATGCCCGATTTCGGCCTAATAGCTTCCATCCCAAAACACTGGCAAGTCTATCACACATGTTACATCCGGTGCCCGATTTCGTCCTAATAGCTTCCATCCAAAACACAGCCAAGTCTATCACCCATGTTACATCCGGCGCCTGATTTCGGCCTAATAGCTTCTGTAATACCCGGTTAGAGTCCGGCACCGGAATTCCTGTTATCTGGTGGAATCCGGGGTGTTGGGATTCTATAAAAGGGTAGGATATTTGTTGTACTACGTGGTGTGATGTGTGTTGATGTGTTAAGGTTAAGAGAAGTGAGTTTTGAGTTGAAATGAACCAAGGCAGAGGAGCCAAGTTCGGCCGCCGAAGATAAGTTCGGCCGCCGAAAGTGTTTGGCTTCCGAAGGGAAGTTCGGCCCCCGAAGGTTGCATGAGTTTGCATGCGATTGGGCAGCCGAAATTGAATTGGCCAGCCAGCTTTTGAGCAATCCTGAGTCAGCATTGTGGACAGGTGTTATGTCCAACTTGTTGCCAGAAACTTGGCCACGTCTCCTATACTTTATCTGCTCAGTTTGAGCAGCTCATGCAGGCGTTTGCTCGTTTACCAAATTGTGAAGGGTTTGAAGTAAAAGTGAGCTTTGGAGAGTTAGTGAGGGTGAAGAAGAGTTGAGCCGTTTTCCTTTGTTTAGATCACTCATCTTCTTGTTACAGGAGGTAAGTGATGCTCGTGAACATGTTTTTATGTTTTTCGAAAGGTTTTTATGGGAGTTATGGAAGGAGATGCATGTGTAGATTAGTAATGATAGTTTTGATGAGTTATACATGTTTATGTGTTATGTGTGATTTGTGGTTTGGGGTTATTAGATAAGTTTGGACCCCTGTGATCATATACATGAGTATATGTGTGTTGAGGAGGTGGAGTATATATGGTTTGAGTGGTTGAAGGGAAGGAAAAGATGGTTTGCCGTTGAAGCTGAGTTCTGGATGAACTCAGGTTCGGCAGCCGAAGGATCATTCGGCCGCCGAACCTCCTGCTTGGTGACTTGGTTGCCACAGCTTGCCCCCGAGTGTTTTTGCATGTTCGGCTCTGTTTGGGGGATTCGGCCGCCGAAGGTGCCGCCGAAGGTGCTTGAGTTTCGTCTCTGGAGAGGACATTCGGCCGCCGAACCTGCCGCCGAAAGTGTCCTGTTCAGCTTTTCTTTTGCATGCTTTGCTTGAGTTTTAGAGTGAGTTTAAGGGGATTCTTGGGGAGGTTATAGAGTTATGCTTATGATAGTTTGGTCCCTCATATTGAGTCTTTATGTGCTACAGACCAGAGGAACCAGAGAGAGCAGCAGTGAGTACTGCTCCAGAGTGTACAGAACCTGCAGAGTCAGTCCAGAGCCAAAGGTGAGTGGAACTAAACTGATTCCTTGATTTAATTCAGACATTAACTACTTTTAGCATATTTCATGCATCATATTTATGTCATAGGGTGAGTGCATTAGAATGCATAAAGATGTTGCATTGCATTGCTTCCTTATTGGTGTGGGTAAATGCTGAATGATCCAGTAGTTCCAGACAGGAAGTCCAGGACCCCATTCTACGGCCTGGCAGGTATAGGAAGTCCAGGACCCCATTCTACGGCCTGGCGGGTATAGGCAAACGGTCTATGCTGGCAAAGGGTAAGTACAGGTGTTATATACACATATACATATATGGTACAGGAAGACCAGGACCCCAGTCTACGGCCTGGCACGGTTTACTGGGACTATGTGGTGACAGGTTTACTCTTGATGTGGACTGTCTGTGTTATGATGCATTCCATCAGATCATATTTTATTGAAATGTTTTTGTATTCTACTCACTGGGCTATAGAGCTCATCCCACTCCCTTAACCCCAGTTTTGCAGGTTCAGTGTACAGTATACAGGGGATGTTCAGAAGAAGTCAGAAGTCAGAAAAAGAGAAGAGACTTGTAATAGCTTAGAGTGGACATGTAATATTAAAGAGATATGCTTGTGGTATATTCAGTTAGATATGTGCTTGACTTAGTGGTTTGTGTTGTAAATCTTTTGTTGTGTACATGATCTGTATATGTATATGTGTTTATAGAGTATGTGAAAAACCAGGCTTACCAAGTATGAGACAACCCATCTAGAGCAAGCTCTAGTCAGGGGTACAGAGTACTGGGTACTGAGATAGTGCATGCACAGGGTAAGCCCTGGTACAGAGAAAAGAACTGTTATGTTCACAGTTTATGTTTGATCATGTATGAGATTTACAGGTACACAGAGGGTATAGCAGGCTTGCTACGGGTTCTGGCGGCCTTAAGCCGACCTGAATCCTAGCGCCGGTGACGGTCCATTTTGGGGTCGTTACAGATTGGTATCAGAGCCCTAGGTTCACATGATCGGACCTATAGAGAGAGTGTCGGGCTCATAGAGAATAGTTGGTGAAGCACAATAGGGAATCATGTCCACTAGGATAGGATGTGGAGTCCTGTCTTTGTGATTCTATGCAATGTGCATGTGTATTATAATTGAGCTATATGTTTATGTGCTGATACGCTAAAGTATGTATTGTTTTTTCAGAGTTAAGATGCGAGGAATTCGTCGATCAGCTCGCTTGACTGGAGTCCCATCAGATAGTGAGGGATTCGCTGCTCGTCCTCCTGCATTGCCAAGGGCAAGGTCTCAGAGATCTAGCAGGGAAGGCATGTCAATAGACCCTAGAAGGTCTGTAGACGAGAGCCAAAGAGGGATAGTTAGAGGAGGTAGATCAGAGGAAGAGAGGGAGGCCATGGAGACTGATCCGTCTATGGATGAAGGTATGGGAGAATCTCTAGGAGGTGTTCAGGCCTCAGGGTTTGATTATCCAGCTGTTTCCCAAGATCCAGAGTATCCGATGGAAGGTATGTCGGAGTACTCTCGATTTGACCCATATCCTACATCTATGCCATATATGCCATATCCTTATTATTACCCATTGTATCCACCATATCCTCAATATCCTATGTATCCATCCTCCCCTATCCATCCAAGTGCAGCACACCCAGAAATAAATGAACCAGTACCTCCACCACCACAAACAGAACCAGTAGTCCCTGGAGTACAAATACCTCCACCTAGGTCATCTGGGAGTAAGGTGCAGATGACTGAGTACCTTAAATTGGATGCTCCGAAGTTTAATACAGGAGATGATCCATTTGAGTATCTGAGATGTGTGAAAATGATTACTGATGAGTTGGGTGCGGATGGTAGTAGAGCCATTGAGATGGCGGGATTTACACTAAAGTGTAGAAAGGCTCGGGAATGGTTCAGAAACTATATCGAGCCTAGAATGAACAGTATGTCATGGGGAGAGTTTGCTAATGAGTTTGCAGGATGGGCTTTTCCTGATAGCTCCAGGGAGATGAAGCTAATAGAGTTTGAGCAGTTAAGACAAACAGATGAGATGACGGTTGATGAGTTTACGGATAAGTTCCTAGATTTGCTTCAGTACGTGGGTCAGGCCTATGATACTGATCAGAAGAAAGCTAGAAGATATACCATGAGACTACATCCCAGGTATTCTTCTTTGATCCTTCCAGCAGAAAAGGAGAGTTTCCACTCTATTGTGGATGCAGCTAGAAAGATGGAAGCTAGTGCCAAGATTCAAAAACAGTCTCAGGCACAGGCTTCGGGTTCTAAGGCCCCCAGTTCAGGCACCTCAGATAGCAAAAGATGGGATAAGACAAAAGGAACAAAGAGTAGGTTCTGGAGTAAAGTCAAGTCTGGTCTGGGAATGGGTAGTGGCTCAAGCTCTGGCACAGCTATTCCAGCATGTAGGAGATGTGGACGACCACACAGAGGAGCTTGTCAGTTGGGATCTTCAGCCTGTTTTAGATGTGGACAGGTGGGGCATTTTGCTCGAGAGTGTCCTCAGGTGACTTTTGGGGCACCTTCCCAGCAGATGAGTTCAGGCAGTGTAGCACAGCCAGTAGGGCAGCCAGTGGCTCCAGCCATGCCTCAGAGTAGTGGCAGAGGTAGAGGGAGAGGGGCAGCCTCTACTTCAGCAGCAGGTTCCCGAGGTGGAAATCCGGTAGCCCCAGCACGGATTTTCACAATGACACAGGAGGAGGCTAACACGTCGAACACAGTGGTGTCAGGTAATCTCATCATTGGGTGTTCAGATGTGTATGCTTTGATGGACCCCGGTGCTTCTCATTCCTTTATTGCTTCGAGAGCCATAGAGAGGTTGGGTTTGATCAGTTCTGAGTTAGAGTATCCTCTCTGGGTCAGTGGACCTAGATGTGACCCATCAGTGGCAGTGTCAGTCTGTCGTTTCAGTCCAGTATTCATAGAGGGTAGATGCCTTCCAGCTGACCTTGTGGTTCTAGACTTGACAGATTTTGATGTCATTCTAGGGATGGATTGGCTATCTGCATATAGTGCTACGTTGGACTGTCGAGAGAAGCTAGTGAGTCTCAGAGACCAGGATGGGTCAGAGTGTGTCTTCAGAGGAGACAGGAGAGGTACACCCAGAGGTATGATTTCAGCCCTTCAGGCTCGTCGTTTGCTTAGGAGGGGTTGTCAGGGGTTTCTAGCTCATGTGAGAGAGCTAGACAGTCAGGTGAGGGAACCAGCCACAGTACCAGTAGTCCGAGAGTTTCTCGATGTGTTCCCAGACGATTTGCCAGGACTACCACCTGATAGGGAGATAGGGTTTGAAATTGAATTACTGCCAGGTATCAGACCTATCTCTATTCCTCCCTACAGGATGGCGCCAGCTGAGTTAACAGAGTTGAAAGAGCAGTTGCAGGACTTGGTAGATAAGGGTTTCATCCGCCCTAGTACCTCACCTTGGGGTGCTCCAGTGCTCTTTGTTAGAAAGAAGGATGGATCCCTCAGACTTTGTATCGACTACAGACAGTTGAACAAGGTCACTATCAAGAATAGGTATCCCTTACCTCGGATTGATGATTTATTTGACCAGCTAGCTGGAGCAGGTTGTTTCTCGAAAATAGATCTGAGATCTGGGTATCATCAGTTGAGAGTCAGAGAGGCAGATGTGCCTAAGACAGCTTTCCGGACCAGATATGGGCATTATGAGTTCTTAGTGATGCCGTTCGGGTTGACTAACGCCCCTGCAGCATTTATGGATCTCATGAACAGGGTATTCAGTGAGTTTCTGGATCACTTTGTCATTGTGTTTATCGATGATATCTTAGTGTATTCCAGAGATGCAGAGGAGCATGCCCAGCATCTGAGGATAGTTTTGCAGACACTGAGAGAGCATGGTTTATATGCCAAGTTCTCGAAGTGTGAATTTTGGTTACGGAGCATTGCCTTCTTGGGACATGTGGTATCAGCAGAGGGTATTGAGGTAGACCCCAAGAAGATAGAGGCTGTAGCTAACTGGCCCAGACCCACGACAGTGACTGAGATTAAAAGCTTTCTGGGACTGGCAGGTTACTACAGGAGGTTCGTTCAGAACTTCTCAAAGATAGCAGCTCCTATGACCAAATTGACTCAGAAGAACCAGAAGTTTATCTGGTCAGACCAGTGTGAAGAGAGCTTTGAGGAACTCAATAGGAGATTGACAACAGCACCAGTGTTAGCTCTGCCTGTCAGTAATGAGGATTTCACAGTATTCTGTGATGCATCTCGAGTGGGATTGGGTTGTGTTTTGATGCAGAGTGATAGAGTAATAGCTTATGCTTCTAGACAGTTGAAGAAGCACGAGTTGAATTACCCTACCCATGACCTAGAGATGGCAGCAGTTATCTTTGCACTTAAGATGTGGCGGCATTACCTTTACGGGGTTAAATGCGAGATCTTCACTGATCACAAGAGTTTACAGTACATCTTAAGTCAGAGAGAGCTGAATTTGAGGCAGCGGAGATGGGTAGAATTGCTCAGTGATTATGATTGTAAGATCCAGTATCATCCGGGTAAGGCGAATGTTGTCGCAGACGCCCTAAGCCGGAAGTCACTAGGCAGTTTATCCCATATAGCAGCAGAGCGGAGACCAGTTGTGATGGAGCTTTATAAGCTCTTTGACGAGGGATTACAGCTAGAATTGTCTGGTACAGGTGCGTTGATAGCACAGATGAGAGTGACACCTGTGTTTCTGGAGCAGATAGCTCAGAGACAGCACGAGGACCCTGAGTTGATGAAAATTGCCAGGACTGTTCAGTCAGGCAATAGTGTAGAGTTCAGATTTGACAACAAAGGGATCCTTCGTTATGGGAGTCGACTTTGTGTACCAAATAGGGGCAGTGTGAAGGAAGACATTATGAGGGAAGCTCATAATGCGAGGTATAGTGTTCACCCAGGAGCCACCAAGATGTATCAGGATCTGAAAAGGGTCTATTGGTGGCCAGCCATGAAGAAAGAAGTGGCGCAGTTCGTGACAGCCTGTGAGGTTTGTCAGAGGGTGAAATTAGAGCATCAGAAACCAGCCGGAATGCTTAACCCATTACCGATTCCAGAATGGAAATGGGAGAACATAGCCATGGATTTTGTAGTGGGTTTACCAGTAGCGTCCAACAGGATAGACTCGATATGGGTGATTGTGGACAGACTCACGAAATCTGCTCATTTTCTTCCAGTACGGAGTAACTATTCTGTGGATAAGTTGGCACAGGTCTATCTGGATGAGATAGGGAGATTACATGGAGTTCCAGTGTCTATAGTTTCAGACAGAGGACCTCAGTTTACCTCTCGCTTTTGGCGGAGTCTGCAAAGTGCAATGGGCACGAGATTAGATTTTAGTACTGCTTTCCACCCACAGACTGATGGACAGTCAGAAAGGACCATCCAGACCATAGAGGATATGCTTCGACTATGTGTGTTAGACTTTGGCGGTTCTTGGAGGCAACATCTACCTTTGGTGGAGTTTGCCTACAATAACAGTCATCATGCTAGCATCGGGATGGCTCCTTATGAAGCATTGTATGGGAGGAAGTGCAGATCCCCTGTTTGCTGGGAAGAGGTAGGAGAGAAGGCTCTTGCAGGGCCAGAGTTAGTAGACATTACCAGTAGAATGGTGCCCATGATCAGAGAACGAATCAGAACAGCTCAGAGTAGACAGAAAAGTTATGCAGACGTTCGCAGGAAGCAGTTAGAGTTTCAGGAGGGTACTTGGGTATTGCTGAAAGTGTCTCCAATGAAAGGAGTGGTTCGTTTTGGGAAGAAAGGTAAATTAGCTCCACGGTACATAGGACCCTTTGAGGTGTTGCAGAGGATCGGAAATGTGTCGTATAAGCTGGATTTACCTGCTTCTATGGAGAGAATTCACCCGGTATTTCATGTTTCTATTCTACGACAGTTTGTGTCAGATCCGAATCAGGTTCTGAGTGAGCCTGAGGTGGAGATTCATACAGATCTCACCTATATAGAGCAGCCAGTGCGGATTCTGGACACGCAGATCAGACAGCTAAGGAACAAGGAGATTCCGATGGTGAAAGTTTTATGGAACCACCATAATCTAGAAGAATGTACATGGGAGAGACGCGGGAGTCTATGCTCCAGCAGTATCCATATTTGTTTTGAGGTTAGTTTCCTCCTTGTGTTTTGTTTTTGTATGTTTTAGGAACATCCGAGGACGAATGTTCTTAAGGAGGGGAGAATGTAATACCCGGTTAGAGTCCGGCACCGGAATTCCTGTTGTCTGGTGGAATCCGGGGTGTTGGGATTCTATAAAAGGGTAGGATATTTGTTGTACTACGTGGTGTGATGTGTGTTGATGTGTTAAGGTTAAGAGAAGTGAATTTTGAGTTGAAATGAACCAAGGCAGAGGAGCCAAGTTCGGCCGCCGAAGATAAGTTCGGCCGCCGAAAGTGTTTGGCTTCCGAAGGGAAGTTCGGCCCCCGAAGGTTGCATGAGTTTGCATGCGATTGGGCAGCCGAAATTGAATTGGCCAGCCAGCTTTTGAGCAATCCTGAGTCAGCATTGTGGACAGGTGTTATGTCCAACTTGTTGCCAGAAACTTGGCCACGTCTCCTATACTTTATCTGCTCAGTTTGAGCAGCTCATGCAGGCGTTTGCTCGTTTACCAAATTGTGAAGGGTTTGAAGTAAAAGTGAGCTTTGGAGAGTTAGTGAGGGTGAAGAAGAGTTGAGCCGTTTTCCTTTGTTTAGATCACTCATCTTCTTGTTACAGGAGGTAAGTGATGCTCGTGAACATGTTTTTATGTTTTTCGGAAGGTTTTTATGGGAGTTATGGAAGGAGATGCATGTGTAGATTAGTAATGATAGTTTTGATGAGTTATACATGTTTATGTGTTATGTGTGATTTGTGGTTTGGGGTTATTAGATAAGTTTGGACCCCTGTGATCATATACATGAGTATATGTGTGTTGAGGAGGTGGAGTATATATGGTTTGAGTGGTTGAAGGGAAGGAAAAGATGGTTTGCCGTTGAAGCTGAGTTCTGGATGAACTCAGGTTCGGCAGCCGAAGGATCATTCGGCCGCCGAACCTCCTGCTTGGTGACTTGGTTGCCACAGCTTGCCCCCGAGTGTTTTTGCATGTTCGGCTCTGTTTGGGGGATTCGGCCGCCGAAGGTGCCGCCGAAGGTGCTTGAGTTTCGTCTCTGGAGAGGACATTCGGCCGCCGAACCTGCCGCCGAAAGTGTCCTGTTCAGCTTTTCTTTTGCATGCTTTGCTTGAGTTTTAGAGTGAGTTTAAGGGGATTCTTGGGGAGGTTATAGAGTTATGCTTATGATAGTTTGGTCCCTCATATTGAGTCTTTATGTGCTACAGACCAGAGGAACCAGAGAGAGCAGCAGTGAGTACTGCTCCAGAGTGTACAGAACCTGCAGAGTCAGTCCAGAGCCAAAGGTGAGTGGAACTAAACTGATTCTTTGATTTAATTCAGACATTAACTACTTTTAGCATATTTCATGCATCATATTTATGTCATAGGGTGAGTGCATTAGAATGCATAAAGATGTTGCATTGCATAGCTTCCTTATTGGTGTGGGTAAATGCTGAATGATCCAGTAGTTCCAGACAGGAAGTCCAGGACCCCATTCTACGGCCTGGCAGGTATAGGAAGTCCAGGACCCCATTCTACGGCCTGGCGGGTATAGGCAAACGGTCTATGCTGGCAAAGGGTAAGTACAGGTGTTATATACACATATACATATATGGTACAGGAAGACCAGGACCCCAGTCTACGGCCTGGCACGGTTTACTGGGACTATGTGGTGACAGGTTTACTCTTGATGTGGCTTGTCTGTGTTATGATGCATTCCATCAGATCATATTTTATTGAAATGTTTTTTGTATTTCTACTCACTGGGCTATAGAGCTCATCCCACTCCCTTAACCCCAGTTTTGCAGGTTCAGTGTACAGTATACAGGGGATGTTCAGAAGAAGTCAGAAGTCAGAAAAGAGAAGAGACTTGTAATAGCTTAGAGTGGACATGTAATATTAAAGAGATATGCTTGTGGTATATTCAGTTAGATATGTGCTTGACTTAGTGGTTTGTGTTGTAAATCTTTGTTGTGTACATGATCTGTATATGTATATGTGTTTATAGAGTATGTGAAAAACCAGGCTTACCAAGTATGAGACAACCCATCTAGAGCAAGCTCTAGTCAGGGGTACAGAGTACTGGGTACTGAGATAGTGCATGCACAGGGTAAGCCCTGGTACAGAGAAAAGAACTGTTATGTTCACAGTTTATGTTTGATCATGTATGAGATTTACAGGTACACAGAGGGTATAGCAGGCTTGCTACGGGTTCTGGCGGCCTTAAGCCGACCTGAATCCTAGCGCCGGTGACGGTCCATTTTGGGGTCGTTACAGCTTCCATCCCAAAACACTTGCCAAAGTCTATCACCATGTTACATCCTGTGCCCGATTCGGCCAAATTGCTTCTATCCCAAACACTTGCCAAGTCTATGACCCATGTTACATCCGGTGGCCCGATTTCGGCCTAATAGCTTCCATCCCAAACACTCCAAGTCTATCACCCATGTTACATCCGGTGCCCGATTTCGTCCTAATAGCTTCCATCCAAAAACACTGCCAAGTCTATCACCCATGTTACATCCTGGTGCCCGATTTCGGCCTAATAGCTTCCATCCCAAAACACTGGCAAGTCTATCAC
>NW_025215482.1:299722-314672 GCF_001659605.2 Manihot esculenta | reverse complement strand
ATATGTACAGTGGATGTACAATGTATAGAATAGTGCTTGACTTAGAAGACTTGTAATCCCATTATGGAGTCACATGATCAGTTTATGTATGTTTCTTTATTGTTGTATGTTTATGAGCAAAACCAGGCTTAACATGATGAGTTTGATCCGCCTAGGGCCATAAGGAGCTCTAGTAGGGATTAGTAGAGAATAGAAAGATTGCATGCACAGGTTAAGCCTTGGAATGAAGTAAAGTTTTATGTTTTTACAGCAAATGTATGATCATGTATGGGATTTCACAGGTATACAGACAGGATAGCAGGCTTACTACGGGTCCCGGCGACCTTAAGTCGATCTGGATCCTAGTGCCGGTGGCAGTTCGGTTTCCGGGCTGTTACAGATTGGTATCAGAGCCCTAGGTTCACATGGTCGGACCTATAGAGAGAGAGTTGGGCTCATAGAGAGGTTTAGTAGGTCAAGCACCATAGGAAAAACATGTCCACTAGGATAGGATGTTAGTCCTGTCTATATGCTGATGTGCAATGCCCTGAGTTATGCATGTGCATGTTTTTGATGTGTTGCTGATGTGTTATGTGATTTGTTGTTTTCCAGAGAGTGACGATGCGAGGAACTCGTCGATCCGCGAGATTGACTGGAGTCCCACCTGTAAGTGAGGGTACAGCTGCTCGTCCACCTGCCTTGCCAAGGGCAAGATCTCACAGGTCAAGCAGGGAAGGAACGTCACGAGACCCTAGAAGGTCTTCTGACGAGAGCAGAAGAGGAGTAAGCAGAGGGGGAAGGTCAGTAGAAGAAAGAGGTGGGATGGAAGAGAGTAGAGATTGCATGGGTGTGGGAAGGTCAGAAGAAGGTATGGGGGAGTCCCAGGGAGGCGTTCAGGCCTCGGGGTTTGGCTATCCACCCTTTCCACAGGGCCCAGAGTATCCGATGGGAGGCACGTCGGATTACTCCAGCTTTGCCCCATATCCACCCTACATGCCATATATGCCCTATCCTTCCTTTTATCCACCATATCACATGTATCCACCCCCACCTGTTCATCCAAGTCCAGTACAGCCTGAAGTGAGGGAACCAGTTCCTCCACCACCACCTCCTGAACCAGTAGCCCCTGTTGTGGAAGCACAGCAACCCAGTTCTTCAGGGGGAAGTAAGGTGAAGATGACCGAGTACTTAAAGTTGGATGCTCCTAAATTCAATATAGGAGATGATCCCTTTGAGTATCTCAGTGCAGTCAGAATGATAACAAGTGAGTTGGGAGCAGATGACAGTAGAGCCATTGAGATGGCAGGGTTCACGTTAAAGTGCAAGAAAGCTAGAGAATGGTTCAAGAACTATGTGGACCCGAGACTTGAGAGTATGACATGGGAAGAGTTCGCCAACGAATTTGCTGGATGGGCTTTTCCTGACAGTTCCAGGGAACTAAAGGTTGTGGAGTTTGAGCAGTTGCGACAGACGGAGGTGATGAGCGTTGATGAATATACAGATAAGTTCCTGGAATTGTTGCCATATGTCGGTCAGGCATATGATACAGATCAGAAGAAGGCAAAGAGATATGCCACAAGGCTTCATCCCAGGTATTTCTCTTTGATTCTTCATGCGGAGAAGGAAAGTTTCCACTCTATTGTGGATGCTGCTAGAAAGATGGAGGCTAGTGCCATAAGTCAAGGTGTAGTCAAGGCACAGTCTTCTGGTGTTAAACCAGGTTCCTCCTCACAGAGTACAGTAAGTGCAAGTAAGAAGAGATGGGAGAAATTCAGAGGAAAGAGAGGCAAGTTCTGGAACAGGCTTAAGTCGGGTCTGGGAATGAGTAGTGGCTCCAGTTCTGGCGCAGATTTTCCAGTGTGTAAGAGGTGTGGCAAACAGCATAGAGGAGCTTGTCAGTTGGGATCCACAGCCTGCTATAGGTGTGGGCAGGAGGGACATTATGCACGAGAATGTCCTCAGGCGACTTTGGTTGCACCATCCCAGCAGATGAGTGCGGGCAGTGTAGTACAGCCCGTAGTTTCAGCCATACCATCAAGCAGTGGCAGAGGAAGAGGAAGAGGGGCAGCCTCTTCATCAGGGATGGGTTCCCGAGGTGCAGGTCCGTCAGCCCCAGCACGGATTTTCACCCTGACTCAGCAGGAGGCAGACACGTCGAACACGGTGGTGTCAGGTAATCTCATCATTGGGTGTTCCGAGGTGTATGCTTTAATGGACCCCGGTGCTTCTCACTCTTTCATTTCTTCTAGAGCTGCAGAGAGGTTGGGTCTGATAGTGTCTGAGTTAGAGTGTCCTCTATGGGTCAGTGGACCCAAATGTGATCCATCTTTGGCAGAGTCAGTCTGTCGGTTCAGTCCAGTGTGCATAGAGGGTAGATACCTTCCAGCTGACCTGGTGGTTCTAGAGTTGACAGATTTTGATGTCATTCTAGGGATGGACTGGTTATCTACGTATGATGCTACCCTGAACTGTAGAGACAAGGTAGTCAGTGTCAGAGACCAGGATGGGTCAGAGTGTGTCTTCAGAGGAGACAGGAGAGGGACACCTAGGGGTTTGATATCAGCCCTCCAGGCTCGTAGAATGTTAAGGAAGGGGTGTCAGGGGTTCCTAGCTTATGTGAGAGAGCTAGACAGTCAGGTTAGGGAACCATCCTCAGTACCAGTTGTTAGAGACTTCCCAGATTTGTTTCCTGACGAGCTTCCAGGACTACCACCGGATAGGGAAATAGAGTTCGAGATTGAGTTGATGCCTAATGCTAGACCGATCTCTATTCCTCCCTACCGGATGGCACCAGCAGAGTTACGAGAATTGAAAGACCAGTTACAGGATTTGGTAGCTAAGGGTTTCATCCGCCCGAGTACCTCACCTTGGGGTGCTCCAGTATTGTTTGTCAGAAAGAAGGATGGACCTCTTAGACTTTGTGTCGACTATAGACAGTTGAACAAAGTCACTATCAAAAACAAGTATCCGTTACCCAGGATCGATGATCTTTTCGACCAGCTGGCAGGAGCAGGTTGTTTTTCTAAAATAGATCTGAGATCCGGATACCACCAGTTGAAGATCAGGGAAGGAGATGTATCCAAGACTGCTTTCAGAACCAGATATGGGCATTATGAGTTCCTTGTAATGCCGTTCGGGTTGACTAACGCCCCTGCAGCATTCATGGATCTCATGAACAGGGTTTTCAGGGAGTACTTGGATCGTTTTGTGATCGTCTTTATTGATGATATCTTGGTGTACTCCAGGACTGCAGAGGACCATGCCCAGCATCTGCGGATAGTGCTGCAAACCTTGAGAGAGCATGGCTTGTATGCCAAGTTCTCCAAGTGCGAGTTCTGGCTAAGGAGCATTTCCTTTTTGGGACATGTTGTATCAGAGGACGGTATCGCAGTCGATCCCAAAAAGGTAGAGGCAGTAGCCAACTGGCCTACACCCACTACAGTGACAGAGATCAAGAGTTTTCTGGGTTTGGCAGGCTACTATCGGAGGTTTGTTCAGGACTTCTCGAAGATAGCTGCTCCTATGACCAGACTGACCAGAAAGAATCAGAAGTTTGTGTGGTCAGGGGAATGTGAAGAGAGTTTTGCAGAGTTGAAGAGACGGTTAACTTCAGCACCGGTGTTAGCGCTGCCGATCAGTGATGAAGATTTCACAGTGTTCTGTGATGCATCCCGAGTGGGATTAGGTTGTGTGTTGATGCAAAATGACCGAGTGATAGCTTATGCTTCTAGACAGCTGAAGAAGCACGAGCTGAATTACCCGACACACGATCTTGAGATGGCAGCTGTTATTTTTGCACTTAAGATGTGGAGGCATTACCTCTATGGGGTAAAATGTGAGATCTATACGGATCATAAGAGCCTGCAGCACATCTTAACTCAGAGAGAGTTAAACTTGAGGCAGAGACGGTGGGTAGAATTGCTCAGTGATTACGATTGTACGATCCAGTATCATCCGGGCAAGGCTAATGTTGTAGCTGATGCCTTAAGCCGAAAGTCACTTGGCAGTTTATCCCACATTGCAGTAGAGAGAAGACCGGTGGTGAAGGATTTCTACAAGCTCATGGAAGAAGGATTACAGTTGCAGTTATCTAGTACAGGTGCTTTGATCGCACAGATGAGAGTGACACCAGTGTTTCTAGAGCAAGTGGCTCTGAAACAGCACGAAGACCCCGAGTTAGTAAAGATTGCCAGGACTGTTCAGTCGGGCAACAGTGCAGAGTTCAGATTTGACGGTGAGGGGATTCTTCGACATGGTAAGAGGTTATGTGTACCAGATGATAGCAGTTTGAAGGCAGACATTATGAGGGAAGCTCATAATACGCGGTATAGCATTCACCCGGGAGCCACCAAGATGTATCAAGATCTGAGAAGGGTGTATTGGTGGCCAGCAATGAAGAGAGAAGTGGCACAGTTCGTGTCAGCCTGCGAGATATGTCAAAGGGTGAAGCTAGAGCACCAGAAGCCGGCTGGAATGCTTAACCCACTGCCGATTCCAGAATGGAAATGGGAGAACATCGCTATGGATTTTGTAGTGGGGTTACCGGCGACGTCTAACAGACTAGACTCCATCTGGGTGATTGTGGATAGACTCACTAAATCTGCTCACTTCATTCCAGTTCGGAGTAACTACTCTGTGGACAAGTTGGCGCAGGTGTATGTCGACGAGATAGTAAGGTTGCATGGAGTTCCAGTGTCGATCGTATCAGATCGAGGACCTCAATTCACCTCCAGGTTTTGGCGGAGTCTGCAAACGGAAATGGGCACAAAGTTGGATTTCAGCACTGCTTTCCATCCACAGACAGACGGTCAGTCCGAGAGGACCATCCAGACCATTGAAGATATGTTGAGAATGTGTGTGTTAGACTTTGGCGGTTCGTGGAGGCAGCATCTACCTCTGGTGGAGTTTGCCTACAACAACAGCCATCATGCTAGCATAGGGATGGCTCCTTATGAAGCTCTGTATGGGAGGAAGTGCCGAACACCTGTTTGCTGGGAAGAGGTAGGAGAGAAAACTCTTGCCGGGCCAGAGTTAGTTGAGATAACCAGCAAGTTAGTGCCTATCATCAGAGAGAGGATCAGAACAGCTGTAAGCAGACAGAAAAGCTATGCAGACATCCGTAGAAAGCAGATAGAGTTCCAGGAGGGGGATATGGTATTGCTTAAGGTGTCTCCGATGAAGGGAGTGGTTCGGTTTGGGAAGAAGGGTAAACTGGCCCCACGGTACATTGGTCCCTTTGAGATCTTGCAGAAGATCGGGCCTGTATCGTATAAGCTAGATTTACCGGCTTCTATGGAACGAATTCACCCGGTATTCCATGTTTCTATGTTGAGAAAATTTGTGTCAGATCCAGAGAAGGTTCTTAGTGAACCTGAGGTGGAAATCTTAAGTGATCTCACCTATGTAGAGCAGCCAGTGCGGATCCTTGACACCCAGATCAGAAAGCTGAGAAACAAGGAGATACCAATGGTGAAAGTTTTGTGGAACCACCACAACCTAGAAGAGTGCACGTGGGAGACTCGGGAGTCCATGCTCCAGCAATACCCATATCTGTTTTAAGGTTAGTTTTCCCCTTTTCTATGTGTTTATGTTGTGTTAGGGACATTCGGGGATGAATGTTCTTAAGGGGGGGAGAATGTAATACCCGGTTCGAGTCCGGCATCGAAATTCCTGTAGTCCGGTGGAATCTCGGGTGTCAGAACCCTCGAGAAGGGTAATGCATATGTTTTTCAACGTATTGTCACTTGTTTTCATGTTTTGAAGTGTTAAAAGACTTGAGTTTTGAAAGAAAAGCAACAAGGGAGAAATGCAAAGGTTCGGCCGCCGAAGTTTACTTTAGGCCGCCGAACATTGCATGGTTGCGGCTTCACGTTCGGCTGCCGAAGGTGGTCTGGCCAGCCACCTATAAAAGGGCCAAGGGTCGGTGGAAGGAGGTTATTTCTCCTCCACTTGCAGCCAGAGGTGAGTTTCAGCCTCTCCTACGTTGACTTTCATGTTTTCCATGATTTTCATCAAATCTTTCAAGAGTTTTAAGAGTTTTGGTGACTTTTGAAGGTTTTGAGCAAAAGAACCAAAGTTTTGAAACTTGGAGCTTTGGAAGAGCTTTTCTTCATATCTCCACGTTAGGATCCTTCAGCCTCAAGTTGTGTAAAAGGTAAGTGAAGATCCTGAGCTTCTTTGATGATTTTGAAAGGTTTTATGGAATTTGTATGGGTAGTATGCATGTTTAGGTTTAGGTGAGGTTTTTGGTGATTTGTGGTGTTCCAGCATGTTTAAGTGTTATGTGCTATGTTTGTTTGGGGTTTTAGGATAGTTTTAGACCCCTTTGTGCATATATATGTGTATATGCTAGTTGGGAGTAGTTGATATGCATGTTTGTAGGTTTTGGGCAGAGTTTGCATGAAACAGAGCAGGGTTCTGTCCTTCGGGCAAAACCAGGTTCGGCCGCCGAAGGAAGGTTCGGCCGCCGAACCCCTTGTGGAGGCAGTTCGGCTGCTAAAGGTTGCCCCCGAAAGCTAGGCTTTCGGTTTAGAAAGAGACTTTCGGCCGCCGAAAGAGGGAGTTCGGCCGCCGAAAGTGTGTGAGTTTCGTCTCTGGACGAGACCTTCGGCCGCCGAAGGTGCCGCCGAACATGCATGAGTTTCGTCTCTGGAGTGGGGTTTCGGCCGCCGAACCTGCCGCCGAAAGTGCCCTGTCCAGCTTTCTTTTGCATGTTTTATGTGTTGGTTTTAGGATCGTTTAGAGGGGTTTTGGGGAGTTTCTTAGAGATGTTCTTGAGTGAGTTTAGTCCCTCATTTGAGTCCACCTGTGTAGGAACGGACCAGAGGAATCAGGGAGGTCAGCAGTGAGTTCAGTGTCAGAACCTGCAGAGTCAGTGCAGAGATAACCAGGTGAGTGGAATTTAACTTAATGTTTTAATATGACAACTGATATTTTGTCATGCTTCATGCATCATGAATATGCTATAGGGTGCGTGCATTAGTGTACACAAAGATGATGCATTGCATTTATCCTTGTACTTGGCATTGCTCCTTGTACATTGCTTATGTGAGACGGCACGGACTTCGTGAGGATTAATTAGCCCTCAGAGGAAAGACCTGGAACAGCCCTACGGGGACCAGGCACACAAAGACCTGGAACAGCCCTACGGGGACCAGGCACATGGTACTTAGGTACCCCAGATGAGATAGAGGGAGTTTTGATCCGTCCGGCCGAGGTTATGTGATTCTGTGTTGCATTCCATGAGAGCATGTTTTATCACCTGTTATTTGCCTATTCTACTCACTGGGCTATCGTAGCTCATCCCTCTCCCCTACCTCCAGTTGTGCAGGTTCAGAGGTCAGAGAGAACTCAGCAGGGTACAGGAAGAGTACGGAGTGGTGGAATAGCTAGTGTGGACATGTAAATGTATAGAGATAATGTATATGTACAGTGGATGTACAATGTATAGAATAGTGCTTGACTTAGAAGACTTGTAATCCCATTGTGGAGTCACATGATCAGTTTATGTATGTTTCTTTATTGCTGTATGTTTATGAGCAAAACCAGGCTTAACATGATGAGTTTGATCCGCCTAGGGCCATAAGGAGCTCTAGTAGGGATTAGTAGAGAATAGAAAGATTGCATGCACAGGTTAAGCCTTGGAATGAAGTAAAGTTTTATGTTTTTACAGCAAATGTATGATCATGTATATGATTTCACAGGTATACAGACAGGATAGCAGGCTTACTACGGGTCCCGGCGACCTTAAGTCGATCTGGATCCTAGTGCCGGTGGCAGTTCGGTTTCCGGGCTGTTACAGAAGCTATTAGGACGAAATCGGGCACCGGATGTAACATGGGTGATAGACTTGGCAGTGTTTGGGATGGAAGCTATTAGGCCGAAATCGGGCACCGGATGTAACATGGGTCATAGACTTGGAAGTTTTTGGGATGGAAGCTATTAGGCCGAAATCGGGCACCGGATGTAACATGAGTGATAGACTTGGCAGTTTTTGGGATAGAAGCTATTAGGCCGAAATCGGGCACCGGATGTAACATGGGTGATAGACTTGGCAGTTTTTTGGATGGAAGCTATTAGGCTGAAATCGAGCACCGGATGTAACATGGGGGATAGACTTGGCAGTTTTTGGGATGGAAGCTATTAGGCCGAAATCGGGCACCGGATGTAACATAGGTGATAGACTTGGCAGTGTTTGGGATGGAAGCTATTAGGACGAAATCGGGCACCGGATGTAACATGGGTGATAGACTCGGTAGTTTTTGGGATGCAAGCTATTAGGCCGAAATCGGGCACCGGATGTAACATGGGTGATAGACTTGGAAGTTTTTGGGATGGAAGCTATTAGGCCGAAATCGGGCACCGGATGTAACATGGGTGATAGACTTGGCAGTTTCTGGGATGGAAGCTATTAGGCCGAAATCGGACACCGGATGTAACATGGGTGATAGACTTGGCAGTTTTTGGGATGGAAGCTATTAGGACGAAATCGGGCACCGGATGTAACATGGGTGATAGACTTGGCAGTGTTTTGGATGGAAGCTATTAGGACGAAATCGGGCACCGGATGTAACATGGGTGATAGAGTTGGCAGTGTTTTGGATGGAAGCTATTAGGACGAAATCGGGCACCGGATGTAACATGGGTGATAGACTTGGCAGTTTCTGGGATGGAAGCTATTAGGCCGAAATCGGACACCGGATGTAACATAGGTGATAGACTTGGCAGTGTTTGGGATGGAAGCTATTAGGCCAAAATCGGGCACCAATGTAACATGGGTGATAGACTTGGCAGTGTTTTGGATGGAAGCTATTAGGGCGAAATCGGGCACCGGATGTAACATGGGTGATAGACTTGGCAGTGTTTTGGGATGGAAGCTATTAGGCCGAAATCGGGCACCGGATGTAACATGGGTGATAGACTTGAAAGTTTTTGGGATGGAAGCTATTAGGCTAAAATCGGGCACCGGATGTAACATGGGTAATAGACTTGGCTGTTTTTGGGATGGAAGCTATTAGGCCGAAATCGGGCACCGGATGTAACATTGGTGATAGACTTGGCAGTGTTTGGGATGGAAGCTATTAGGACGAAATCGGGCACCGGATGTAACATGGGTGATAGACTTGGCAGTTTTTGGGATGGAAGCTATTAGGCCGAAATTGGGCACCGGATGTAACATGGGTGATAGACTTGGCAGTGTTTGTGATGGAAGCTATTAGGACGAAATCGGGCACCGGATGTAACGTGGGTGATAGACTTGGCAGTGTTTGGTGGGAAGCTATTAGGCCGAAATCGGGCACCGGATGTAACATGGGTCATAGACTTGGAAGTTTTTGGGATGGAAGCTATTAGGCCGAAATCGGGCACCGGATGTAACATGGGTGATAGACTTGGCAGTTTTTGGGATAGAAGCTATTAGGCCGAAATCGGGCACCGGATGTAACATGGGTGATAGACTTGGAAATTTTTGGGATGGAAGCTATTAGGCCGAAATCGGGCACCGGATGTAACATGGGTGATAGACTTGGCAGTTTTTGGGATGGAAGCTATTAGGCGGAAATCGGGCACCGGATGTAACATGGGTGATAGACTTGGCAGTGTTTGGGATGGAAGCTATTAGGCCGAAATCGAGCACCGGATGTAACATGGGTGATAGACTTGGCAGTGTTTGGGATGGAAGCTATTAAAACGAAATCGGGCACCGGATGTAACATCCTCAAACCCATAGGTAGAGTAGTGCCATCGTTAGGCTATTTCATTCCTAGAGTAAGGGGCATTAGGGGAGGTGCTAGCTTAACTCTAATCTGCTAATAACTGAATCATAGAAAACTGAAATAAAGAAACGGACATATCCAGAAATAAAGCAGACAGTGTGATTAGCGAGTCGGGAACGAGTCACTTTCGGGAGGTGCTTAGGGTTTCCCGACGTGCTTGCTTGAGGTGCTTGTTTATATCCGTCATGCTTGCTTAAGTGAAAAGGGCTTCTAAAGGCTATATGTATAGTTTAGTAGGTCAATCTATGATTATTGAAAGTTTCAAAACTAAATTGAAACCTTGGAAAGAGTTTAGTAGGTCAAAGTATAAATATGGAAAGTTAAAACATAAAAATTTAGATTTACTTTCCATGTGTCACCTAACTAAGGAAAGGAGAAATGATAAAGCAAATTGAAAAAGGGATTTTCATCTTCTCCATCACACAATTGCCGTAGCTCACACCATAGAAGACCAAAGCTTTGTTTTGTCTTCCTTCCACCAAAGCCAAGCCAAAAACTTACCAAAACAACTTCTTCCTTTAACCAAAATTCATCCTAAGATTAAGAGCTAAAGGAACAGCCATATAGTGAAAGAATTGAAGAAGAAAAGTTTAGGGTTCCATATGCACCAAGCTTGAAAATCAAAGGTGAGCTAGAAATGAGTAGGAAATAGCATCATCTCATTTCTTCATGCATGAATTTGAATTATAAAGCTTTAATTTACAATTTATTCAATCCTTCCCTAAGATATAAATTGGCATAGGTGAAGGAACATCAAAGGGAAAGGAGATAGCTAGAGATTAGAAGAGGAAAAGAAAAGAAGAATTCAAGAAAGGTTTGGTGTTTTAATGATTTTCTGTTTTCCTTTGATTCTGCCATGAATAAGTGAAATTAGAGGTTGATTTTACTTGCTGAAAATGTTGCTTTGATTGTATAAATATGTTATATGAATGTTAAAATGATGTTTGAAAGGCTTAGAGTAAAGAAATTTAACATGGGAGCTAAAAGTGTAAATCTGGCAGAATAGGTTGTAACAGGACAGCTTGTGGTACTAACTTCATAACTTATTGTTTATATATTGAAATTAGGCCTAAGATATACTATGCATATACACATACATACTATGACCTAGAACCGCCTAAACCTATGCTTTGATACCACTAATTGTAACACCCCTTACCCTATCAAAGAGTAGACAGAGCAAGGAATGTCACAAACTATAGCTTTTTAGATATATCACAACTAATCAATTACCTTTATCGGTAAATACCAAGTTTTAAGGTAATGCATGTAAATTCCATCAAATAAATATGAGATTTTAAACCAAAAAGTTAACAGAGTCTCATCTGTTTCATTAATATTTTCCCTTTGATGTTCCTTCACCTATGCCAATTTATATCTTAGGGATCCGGTGCTCGATTTGAGCCTAATAGCTTCCATCCCAAAAACGGCCAAGTCTATCACCCATGTTACAACCAGTGCCCGATTTGGGCCTAATAGCTTCCATCCAAAAAACTGCCAAGTCTATCACCCATCTTACATCCGGTGCCCGACTTCGGCCTAATAGCTTCCATCCCAAAAACTGCCAAGTCTATCACCCATGTTACATCCAGTGCCCGATTTCGGCTAATAGCTTCCATCCCAAAAACTTCCAAGTCTATGACCCATGTTACATCCGGTGCCCGATTTCGGCCTAATAGCTTCCATCCCAAACACTGCCAAGTCTATCACCCATGTTACATCCAGTGCCCGATTTCGGCCTAATAGCTTCCATCCCAAACACTGCCAAGTCTATCACCCATGTTACATCCGGTGCCCGATTTCGGCCTAATAGCTTTCATCCCAAACACTGCCAAGTCTATCACCCATGTTACATCCAGTGCCCGATTTCGGCCTAATAGCTTTCATCCCAAACACTGCCAAGTCTATCACCAATGTTACATCCGGTGCCCGATTTCGGCCTAATAGCTTCCATCCCAAAAACTGCCAAGTCTATCACCCATGTTACATCCGGTGCCCGATTTCGGCCTAATAGCTTCCATCCCAAAAACTGCCAAGTCTATCACCCATGTTACATCCGGTGCCCGATTTCGGCCAAATAGCTTCCATACCAAAAACTGCCAAGTCTATCACCCATGTTACATCCGGTGCCCGATTTTGGCCTAATAGCTTCCATCCCAAAAACTGCCAAGTCTATCACCCATGTATATCCGGTGCCCGATTTTGGCCTAATAGCTTCCATCCCAAAAAGTGCCAAGTCTATCACCCATGTACATCTGGTGCCCGATTTTGGCTTAATAGATTCCATCCAAAAAACTCCCAAGTCTATCACCCATGTTACATCCGGTGCCCGATTTCGGCCTAACAGCTTCCATCCCAAAACACTGCCAAGTCTATCACCCATGTTACATCCGGTGCCCGATTTCGTCCTAATAGCTTCCATCCCAAACACTGCCAAGTCTATCACCCATGTTACATCCAGTGCCCGATTTCGGCCTAATAGCTTCCATCCCAAACACTGCCAAGTCTATCACCCATGTTACATCCGGTGCCCGATTTCGGCCTAATAGCTTTCATCCCAAACACTGCCAAGTCTATCACACATGTTACATCCAGTGCCCGATTTCGGCCTAATAGCTTTCATCCCAAACACTGCCAAGTCTATCACCAATGTCACATCCGGTGCCCGATTTCGGCCTAATAGCTTCCATCCCAAAAACTGCCAAGTCTATCACCCATGTTACATTCGGTGCCCGATTTCGGCCTAATAGCTTTCATCCCAAAAACTTCCAAGTCTATCACCCATGTTACATCCGGTGCCCGATTTCGGCCTAATAGCTTCCATCCCAAAAACTGCCAAGTCTATCACCCATGTTACATCCGGTGCCCGATTTTGGCCTAATAGCTTCCATCCCAAAAACTGCCAAGTCTATCACCCATGTACATCTGGTGCCCGATTTTGGCTTAATAGATTCCATCCAAAAAACTTCCAAGTCTATCACCCATGTTACATCCGGTGCCCGATTTCGGCCTAATAGCTTCCATCCCAAAACACTGCCAAGTCTATCACCCATGTTACATCCGGTGCCCGATTTCGTCCTAATAGCTTCCATCCAAAACACTGCCAAGTCTATCACCCATCTTACATCCGGTGCCCGATTTCGGCCTAATAGCTTCCATCCCAAAAACTGCGAAGTCTATCACCCATGTTACATCCAGTGCCCGATTTCGGCTAATAGCTTCCATCCCAAAAACTTCCAAGTCTATGACCCATGTTACATCCGGTGCCCGATTTCGGCCTAATAGCTTCCATCCCAAACACTGCCAAGTCTATCACCCATGTTACATCCAGTGCCCGATTTCGGCCTAATAGCTTCCATCCCAAACACTGCCAAGTCTATCACCCATGTTACATCCGGTGCCCGATTTCGGCCTAATAGCTTTCATCCCAAACACTGCCAAGTCTATCACCCATGTTACATCCCGTGCCCGATTTCGGCCTAATAGCTTTCATCCCAAACACTGCCAAGTCTATCACCAATGTTACATCCGGTGCCCGATTTCGGCCTAATAGCTTCCATACCAAAAACTAGACAGTCTATCACCCATGTTACATCCTGTGCCCGATTTCGGCCTAATAGCTTCCATCCCAAAACACTGGCCAAGTCTATCACCCATGTTACATCCGGTGCCCGATTTCGTCCTAATAGCTTCCATCCCAAAACACTGCCAAGTCTATCACCCATGTTACATCCGGTGCCCGATTTCGGCCTAATAGCTTCCATCCCAAACACTGCTAAGTCTATGACCCATGTTACATCCGGTGCCCGATTTCGGCCTAATAGCTTCCATCCCAAACACTGCCAAGTCTATCACCCATGTTACATCCGGTCCCCGATTTCGGCCTATTAGCTTCCATCCCAAAAACTGCCAAGTCTATCACCCATGTTACATCCGGTGCCCGATTTCGTCCTAATAGCTTCCATCCCAAACACTGCTATGTCTATCACCTATGTTACATCCGGTGCCCGATTTCGGCCTAATAGCTTCCATCCCAAAAACTGCCAAGTCTATCCCCCATGTTACATCCGGTGCTCGATTTGAGCCTAATAGCTTCCATCCCAAAAACGGCCAAGTCTATCACCCATGTTACAACCAGTGCCCGATTTGGGCCTAATAGCTTCCATCCAAAAAACTGCCAAGTCTATCACCCATCTTACATCCGGTGCCCGACTTCGGCCTAATAGCTTCCATCCCAAAAACTGCCAAGTCTATCACCCATGTTACATCCAGTGCCCGATTTCGGCTAATAGCTTCCATCCCAAAAACTTCCAAGTCTATGACCCATGTTACATCCGGTGCCCGATTTCGGCCTAATAGCTTCCATCCCAAACACTGCCAAGTCTATCACCCATGTTACATCCAGTGCCCGATTTCGGCCTAATAGCTTCCATCCCAAACACTGCCAAGTCTATCACCCATGTTACATCCGGTGCCCGATTTCGGCCTAATAGCTTTCATCCCAAACACTGCCAAGTCTATCACCCATGTTACATCCCGTGCCCGATTTCGGCCTAATAGCTTTCATCCCAAACACTGCCAAGTCTATCACCAATGTTACATCCGGTGCCCGATTTCGGCCTAATAGCTTCCATCCCAAAAACTGCCATGTCTATCACCCATGTTACATCCGGTGCCCGATTTTGGCCTAATAGCTTCCATCCCAAAAACTGCCAAGTCTATCACCCATGTTACATCCGGTGCCCGATTTCGGCCTAATAGCTTCCATACCAAAAACTGCCAAGTCTATCACCCATCTTACATCCGGTGCCCGATTTTGGCCTAATAGCTTCCATCCCAAAAACTGCCAAGTCTATCACCCATGTATATCCGGTGCCCGATTTTGGCCTAATAGCTTCCATCCCAAAAAGTGCCAAGTCTATCACCCATGTACATCTGGTGCCCGATTTTGGCTTAATAGATTCCATCCAAAAAACTTCCAAGTCTATGACCCATGTTACATCCGGTGCCCGATTTCGGCCTAATAGCTTCCATCCCAAAAACTGCCAAGTCTATCACCCATGTTACATCCGGTGCCCGATTTCGGCCTAATAGCTTCCATACCAAAAACTGCCAAGTCTATCACCCATCTTACATCCGGTGCCCGATTTCGGCCTAATAGCTTCCATCCCAAAAACTGCCAAGTCTATCACCCATGT